>NC_043995.1:6500000-6737500 GCF_902150065.1 Myripristis murdjan | reverse complement strand
TGAAGTGCAGGGTCTAAAGAGCATGGTGCAAGTGCATTTAAAGTGTGTCCGAGTACTTTGCTATTTTAACAGCGGAAGAAAGGGTTGTTGCACCAGGCGTGTAGCTCAAAAGGGTTGTACTTAGTCTCTTAATTCATCACGGGTGTGTTTGGGATGTAACATGCAGTAAACCAATCAAAGTAAAAGTAAAAGTAAAGTAAAAGTGCACCGTTGCTCATTGGTAAGAAGTCACACTTCTTTGCAAAGGAAATGGATCTGCTCGCACACAAAGTTAAATGTGTGCAAGGAGATCATATGCGGCAACAGCAGGATTCCATCAAGGCTCCCTGAGGTGAAGCAGGCACCCCTGTGTGTGTAACAAGCAGAGTTGTGCAACTGACTATGTAGGCACACATTACTATCTAGATAATGAAACCTTAAAATAACCTTGAAAACTGCACCACTGACTTCAGACCTGCTGTTTGTTGGTCAATTGTGCAATTACTTTCAACTGCCCCAAGATAGCAATGCACCAAAGATGCGCCTGACCACACCCCATTTTACGACTAACACACCCATGTGTGCCCAGATGGGCGCAAATGGATTTGCTATTTACACAACATGGGCGCTGGAGGGGACAATGACAATTGTGCAAAGACACTTGCATCACGCATGGCGCTGCTTTGTGCACGGTGTAAGATAGGACCCTGTATGTGTATGTGTGTGTGCATGTACACTCGACACTTCACTTCCTTGGGTCCTCAGCAATACACCTGCCAAGTATCCCGTCCCTCCCCCGCCCTTGTGATGATCAGAGCCCCCCCACCTGCCACCACTGCCTTCTTGCACTGCCCCTCCCTGGCCTCTGCTGAAAACCTGAGCTGCCCCCCACACCCCTCCTTACTACTCTGTGTATTGTGTGTGTGTGTGTGTGTTTTATGACAACTTTGACTTCACACCTTACCCTCGACACCGCACTTCCTTCCCTAGCAATACACCAGCCAAGTTTTAAGTCATTCAGATGGATGGTTGTCCAGGAAATTGAAGAACAGATGGACAGAGATTGCTCCATTACGAGGAATCCTCCATGTGATAGACCATGTGATAGGAAACTATAGGGGGAACTATAGGTGCCTATAGGGTTAACACCCAGGACGCTGTAAGAAGAGAATTATGTGCAGCATTGCTTGGTACCTCAAAATACCCTGAGAAGGTACAGGGATGAACAAAGTTAAATATAGTATGTAACAAGTGAATACTATGTAACAACCTCAAGGAGCTGATCCTGATATAGAAAAAAAATTAGCTTATTATTTGCCATTATGACACCTTAAATGTGCTTGACCGCCATCAGCGACCAGCATGACCTGCAACAACATGGAGGTGTCTGTGACCGCCCCTGCGGTTACATACAAAGCCACTGAGTAAAGTTGTGGTGTCATGCTGACAACCAGTTGTCATGGTAACCTGTCAGTGCAGGTGAAAAGCCTTGCTGTCCGACTCTCAGCTTTCAAAACATTCTAATTATACACACAGCAGCTGCTGCTGCCCGCCACATGCTTGAATTTCTGTGTATGTTTGTGCATGTGTGTATCAGGGTGTGTTAGTGAGCATGTCGGTGACTCTGTGAGCCTGGTTTTAGTGTGTGTGCATGCTCTCTCTTTTCCTCTCTTTCACTCTTTCTTTCTCCCTCCCTCTCTTTCTCTGTATGTGTGTATACGCGCGTGTGCATGCGTGTGTGTGCATGAGTGGCCTTTTCCATTCTGCCTTGTGTAAAAGGATTAGTTGGAGAGGTATGCAGAGAAGGAAGAAAGGAGGAAAAGAGGACTTTGGTACACTATAATGTGAACAGTATATTCTTTGAAGATGATAAATGTGAATTGGATAAATACAATAACACCGTATCACATCAAATCATATCACATCATATTGTGCCATATCATTGCCATAGATTGCATCACATTATACCAGACTCCGCTACCCAAACTGCAACATCAAACGCACTGAGGCTGTCCAGCAGCCAGCCCCTGAAATCCTCACCCAGGTTCGTCTCTTATACCTCCACCACTGAGCTTATTGCTGCCTGCCCACCAGGCTCAGCTTTGCAGTATGTTTATGATGCACCTGCTGCTGTACCCACCCTGTTACAGGCAACAGAGATGCTAAGAAATCCTATCAGCCTATATACATAGATGGTGAGGACCAGGCACTTCAACGAGTGTTTCCATATCTGGATAACTCTTGTGATCAGTGGAGCAGCGAGTGACTGAGCCAATCTGGAGAAGGAGTGCAAATTATTGGAGCTGCATCACACTGATTTCTGTATTTTTAATGAGCAGCAGGTGAGCAAAAATAGACAAAATGATTGCTCAGCACATTCAAGCCCCTTTCTTGAGGTTTACATTAGTGGTTGACCAATATGGGCTTTCCAGGGCTGATGCTGATGCTGATATTTAAAGAGCAGAGTGGCCAACGGCTGATATATAATGATGATATCATGTTTTTTCGGCATCTGATAAAATACAACCATTTAATAATACTTAAAAATGAAACACAAAACTGTTGAATATAAGTGAACATGTATTTAACACTAATATTACTGTCTGCTTTATTTTTCTTTGCTTAAGCAGATGTGCACTCTGTCTGCAGTGCAGTTATTGTAAATTTCAAAAATGTATAAACTGAATAAATGTCCGCAGGTAAAGAAAAAAACAAAACAAAACAAAAACAAAAGAAAACAAAAGAAAACAGCAGACTATAAATGAAAAATAAATACAATTTTTCCACACTTATCAACAGCATTTATCAGCAGATAAGTGCGAGCGCTGACATGGTGTTTGCAGATGTGTCTGCAGACATGTCATTTGTTTATCAGCCTCAGATATTGGCAGATATTGCTATTTATGAAAACATGAAAGCATGTTATGTCATGTTATGTCATCTGCAATCTCTTTATTCCTATTTGGAAATCATTAACAAAATGGAATGTGCATGGAATGCAAACTTTTTTTTTTATTATTATTTTATTTATTACAATACCAAACATAATGTAATTCAGATTTATTTCTGAAAATAATCTTATTTTATTGCATTGCTTAAATGTTTATAGATATGTATACAGGAAAAAAAAATATTGGACCTATTTTTGACTCAATGTAGTGACACATTTCAGACGCTAGGGGGGGGCAATGCCCCCCCCGCAAACTCCGCCTATGGTAACTAATGATATTATGTCTACAACTAGAATCAACAGAATCAGTTTTGTGTTGTCGTTAGTAATAAACACCATGAACGGATTCTTAGTTTTGAGAGGATACACATTTGAATTTGAAAACTCTCCAACATTATTGTCCACTGCTTACAAATTCACCCACAAGATTAAAAAGTGTAACCTAATTTCCTGTGTAGTTTGCAATTAGACTCTAACAACATGAGTTCAAGTAGCATCGCCTTGCAATAGCAGAGGTTTTGTTGTTAGTGTGTTTTTTGTTTGTTCTTGTTACTATTATCATTATTTTTATTAGTAGTAGTACTAGTAGTGGTGGTGCTAGTATAGCTGCAGCATAACACATGGGGATGGCTAACAAAGTTGTTATGTTTGTTATCCATCAGACAGAAATAGAGGTGAGTGAGCTGAGAGGCTATTGAGCCAGATTAGAGCTCCTTGATGAAGTAGAGAGAAGGTTTAAATAGCACCAATTACTTGGTAATACCCAGAACATCTCACCAAGAAGATAGCTCACATCACAGTCAGCCACCAGACTGACAAACTGAACAGCTTAGACATATGAGCAATGATAGAGTGACAATAATGTACTTGACTAACATATAGAATATTCATTCCATATTCCTGTGATTTTACAGTGCTCTGTAAAAACACTTCTGTTATTGAATGAAGGCAGATCTAGCCCCATTTTAATAAATCATTCTAAGCTAATTGATGGATTCAAAGTAGTCATTATTTTATGATTCTACCAGAGAATATGCCAGGTTCTTGATTTAATATTTATGATAGAGCTTACTCATCCTAACACTGGATATTTTAAACAAAGGATGAGCCAATGCAATAATGGCTTTACACAGTTCATGGACGAAATTTTGATTTCAGAGGTGGGGGTGACACAACTGCATAAAATTATCACCCAATTCTGTGTTTCACCTTATTAGTCAATGTCACTCCAACTCATTACCACCAATTTTACACTTATTTGTGGAATGTATGGTCAATAGACCTCATTTACATAAAATTATACCTCATTTTTGAGTAAAAATAAGCAGAAATTATGAATTAGTTTGACTATAGTTGAACTCAGGCATATTTGGATGGATTATCGCAGACTGGTATATGTGAAAATGAAATGAAATCATTTCATCTACTTTAATAATTTACTTATTAACTAGCTAAAAGCTGGTGATGCGCAACACCTTTTTTTTCTTTTTTTTCCCACCTGTGAGCAAGTCCACATGCTGTTTACAACCAGATGGAGTGACAGCGGGGACGGCCAATCACACATTAGCAAGAAACGGCAGAGCCAATCGAAGAGCTTGTGGGCGGTCCCAAGGCAAACAGGCTTCAGCTTGAGCGGCCGTTTTCCGCTGGGTCCTAGTGCTTGACCCGTCTCCATTTAATGTAGTGTAACATTGTTTATGGACAGCAAAAACTGCAGGGGACCAAAACTGCCTTTTGAAAAAGTGGAGGGGACATGTCCCCCCTGCCTTTTTTTTTAATGCACTGCAGACATCAGAGTCCAAACTGATGGAGCAAATTTCCACACACTGAGATACCAAAAGAATAGAATAGACGATAATAATCACAATGCACAAATAATGTAAAACCATCCCTAAAGTTAATAACACAAAGACCTCATGATAAACAATACACATACAAACTAAATAACTAAATAGGGAACATGAGCCCAACAACAATGAACTGGGCTAAGTAAATGTCCAAAAGCCCAAAATATTTTTGTAGTGACTGTTTACTGGCTGCTGTAGTCTGAACAGCAGTTTACTACTTTTCACCTGCAATAAACACTGGAATTAAATCAGTTATCATTTATTTTTTCATCAAAAACATCAAAAGAAACATTTAATGAAGGAAGAAATAAGATGCAACTACTGACTGACTTGAATTTATTTAAGTTCAAGTTTATTTCTTGGCAATATTAAGTGTCAAAAGGCTTAGGGTTAGGCTGGAGGAGGTTTGCCAGCTGGAGGTTTGTCGGCTGGTGAAAATTTGCAAGCTGGTGGAACTTTGCCAGTTGGAGGAAGTGAACTGGCTGGTGGAGGTTTGCCGGCTGGAGGAGACAAGCCGGGTGGAGGAGGTTTGCCGGCTGGTGAAGATTTGCTGGCTGGAGGAGGTAGGCCGGGTGAAGCAAGTGTGCCGGCTAGTGGAAATTTCCTGGTTGGAGGAGGTTTACTGGTTGGAGAAAGTTTATCGGCTGGTGGAGGTCTGCTGGCTGGAGGAGATTCAGATTCAGATATTTTAATGTCATTCAAACATGTAAAAAAAAAAAAAAAAAATAATAATAATAATAATAATAAAATAAACATGGAAGAACTAAAAGTGTCTCTCAGGACCAGTGAATAATAGATAGAGGTATACCTACTAGAGATTTGTTGGCTGGTGGAGGTTTGTCGGCTGGTGGAGGTTTGCAGGCTGGAGGAGATTCGCCGGCTGATGGAGGTTTGCTGGGTAGAGGTTTGTTGGCTGGTGGAGGTCTGCCGGCTGGTGTAGATTCAGATTCAGATTTTTTAATGTCATTCAAACATGTTAAAAAAAAAGAACTCAAAGTGTCTCCCAGGACCAGTGAACAATAATTGTAGGAGGTTTACCATTTGGAGGTTTGTTGGCTGGTGGAGTTTTGCCAGCTGGTGGGGTTTTGCCCGCTGGTGGAGTTTTGCCAGCTGGTGGAGTTTTGCCGGCTGGTGGGGTTTTGTTGGCTGGTGGGGTTTTGCCGGCTGGTGGGGTTTTGCCAGCTGGTGGAGGTTTGGTGGCTATAGGTCTGCCGACTGGTGGAGATTCAGATTCAGATTCAGATATTTTAATGTCATTCAAACATGTGAAAAATAAACATGGAAGAACTAAAAGTGTCTCCCAGAACCAGTGAATAATAGAGGTATACCTACTAGAGGTTTGTCGGCTGGTGGAGGTTTGCTGGTTGGAGGAGTTTTTGCCGGCTGGTGGAGGTTTGCCAGCTGGTGGAGGTTTGCTGGCTAGAGTTTGTCGGCTGGTGGCGTTTTGCCGTTTGGAGGAGGTTTGTCGGCTGGTGGAGTTTTGCCGGCTGGTGGAGTTTTGCCAGCTGGTGGAGGTTTGCTGGCAAGAGGTTTGTCGGCTGGTGGAGGTTTGCCAGCTGGTGGAGGTTTGCTGGCTAGAGGTTTGTCGGCTGGTGGAGTTTTGCCGTTTGGAGGAGGTTTGTCGGCTGGTGGAGTTTTGCCGGCTGGTGGAGGTTTGCAGGCTGGAGGTTTGTCGGCTGGTGGAGGTTTGCCGTTTGGAGGAGATTTTGCCGGCTGGTGGAGGTTTGCCAGCTGGTGGAGGTTTGCTGGCAAGAGGTTTGTCGGCTGGTGGAGGTTTGCCAGCTGGTGGAGGTTTGCTGGCTAGAGGTTTGTCGGCTGGTGGAGTTTTGCCGTTTGGAGGAGGTTTGTCGGCTGGTGGAGGTTTGCAGGCTGGAGGTTTGTCGGCTGGTGGAGGTTTGCCGTTTGGAGGAGATTTGATGGCTGGTGGAGTTTTGCCGGCTGGTGGAGGTTTGCAGGCTGTAGGTTTGTCAGCTGTTGGAGGTTTGCCGTTTGGAGGAGAATTGTTGGCTGGTGGTGTTTTGCCGGCTGGTGGAGGTTTGCAGGCTGGAGGTTTGTCGGCTGTTGGAGGTTTGCCGTTTGGAGGAGATTTGCTGGCTAGAGGTTTGTCGGCTGGTGGAGTTTTGCCGTTTGGTGGAGGTTTGTCGGCTGGTGGAGTTTTGCCAGCTGGTGGAGGTTTGCAGGCTGGAGGTTTGTCGGCTGGTGGAGGTTTGCCGTTTGGAGGAGATTTTGCCGGCTGGTGGAGGTTTGCCAGCTGGTGGAGGTTTGCTGGCAAGAGGTTTGCCAGCTGGTGGAGGTTTGCAGGCTGGAGGTTTGTCGGCTGGTGGAGTTTTGCCAGCTGGTGGAGGTTTGCAGGCTGGAGGTTTCTCGGCTGGTGGACGTTTGCCAGTTGGAGGAGATTTGATGGCTGGTGGAGTTTTGCCAGCTGGTGGAGGTTTGCAGGCTGTAGGTTTGTCGGCTAGTGGAGGTTTGCCGTTTGGAGGAGATTTGTCGGCTGGTGGAATTTTGCCGGCTGATGGAGGTTTGTCGGCTGGTGGTGGTTTGCCGGCTGGTGGAGGTTTGCAGGCTGGAGGTTTGTCGGATGGTGGAGGTTTGCCGTTTGGAGGAGATTTGTTGGCTGGTGGTGTTTTGCCAGCTGGTGGAGATTTGCAGGGTGGAGGTTTGTCGGCTGGTAGAGGTTTGCCAGTTGGAGAGGGTTTGTCGGCTGGTGGTGTTTTGCCGGCTGGTGGAGATTTGCAGGCTGGAGGTTTGTTGGCTGGTGGAGGTTTGCCAGTTGGAGGAGGTTGGCTGCAGCAGGTTGACTGGCTAGAGAAAGTGTGTTGGTTGGAGAAGGTGTGCAGGTTGGAGGATGTTTGATGATTGGAGGATGTTTGCTGATTGGCGGAAGCGTGCAGGTTGGAGGACGTTTGCTGATTGGAGGATGTTTGCTGATTGGAGGAAGCGTGCAGGTTGGAGGACGTTTGCTGATTGGAGGATGTTTGCTGATTGGAGGAAGCATGCAGGTTGGAGGATGTTTTCTGAATAGAGGATGTTTTCTGGTTGTGAGATTTTTATTGGCTGCTGGCAGTGATGTCTTTCCTTCCAAAGCAGCCGGGGCCTGCACACTTAATTATCCTCACTCATCTCCTTCTCAGCACTCCTCTTCTTCTTCCTCCTGAAAATATTGAGGCTGAAGACACGTCTCCATCCTTTTCGCTTCTGACACAGAAAGAGAGAAATTCATTTAGTACGAAACTCTGCAGCACTTTGTTTTTACAGACCAGAAAAATAAATACAGTAAAAATAAATGTGCATATGGTACCTTGCTGACTGCAGCGTGGTCTTCTGTCTGGCTGCTTGGGTCAGCCTCTGCACTCTCAGCTGCTATCTGCTGCTCAGCCTCTGTCTCGCTGGAAGCTGCTGCCAGGCTTTGGGAGGACAGAGCGGTGATGGTGGCAGCCATCTCTGCCCTCTCCTTTGCGGCAGACTCTGCGTTCTGACAAAGGGAGCTGATCTCTGACAGTTGAGCAGTGCAGGTTTCCTCAGTCTGTTTCAGCTTTTCCTGCAGCTTCTCCCTCTCTTCCTTCCAGGACTCACGCTCCTCTGCCATCTGAGCCTCCAGCTGCAGCTTCTGCTCGGCCCAGTGCTTCTGCTGATCCCTGAGATGGTTGATGGATTCAGTGAGTTGGGCAAGGACCTTGTTGTTGTCCTCACATGTCTCAATTGCCCTGTCCTCTGCCTGCTTCAGCATCCTCTGGAATTCCTCCTGCTGAGAGGCAGACTGGGCCTGCAGAGCTGCAATGCTGGAGGACATCTTTTCAATCTCCATGTTCAGAGACTCAATAGTGCTTTTGTTGTCTTTCAGCACTTTATCGAGCTCTTCTTTTTCCTGCAGGGCCTGTTTGGTTCTCTGGCGCTCCTCCTCGATGCTCTGGCGAAGCAGGTTGACTTCCTTGGTCTTGTCATTGAAGACGGTGGATCCCCAGTCAAACGCCGCCTTCATTTTCTCCTCCAGGTCTTGTCTCTCTCTCTTCCATGTCTCCTCATTCACTCTGGAGGCCTTTTGTATGCTCTCCATGTCACTGAGAGCTTTTCGGAGGACCTGCAGCTTTCTGTCCTTCTCTTTGACCTGCGAGGACCACCAGGCCTCATCTCTCCTTTTCTTCTCCTCTGCATCTCTGAGTCTATATCGCAGAGAGAAAATCTCCTGCTCTTTGGCCCGGAGCAGAGCCTGCATCCTGGCTGAGGAGATTGTATTCCACGTGGAAAGTAACAAACAGGAAATATCAAAGAAAGAAGTTTTACAAAGTTGCTTGCAATTGTCACAGAAAGTTGCTGCTGACTGCTCAAACGCGCGCACAAAATGAGACATCTAGAGACCTGCAGCATAATGCATGGAGAGACAGTCTCTGTGACGTCACAAGCACATTCAGCTGTGAGAGTTCTGTGAAACCTGTTGCTTTGTTTGATTCTGTCTCTGACTGACTTCCCAGTGGCTAACTCCTTCACTCATTCAATATTCACTATTTTTGTTTTGTATGTTGTTTGTCATGGACTTAAATGCTGTATATTGATAGAAGAAAACGTGGCAGATATTTGTGTGACACACTCAGGCATCTCATAAATAAATCAACAAGCACTCAAGACAGCTTGCTGACATGTACTTATTGATTTAGTGAAATAAATTACCTAGGAATTAGTGAAATTATGATTGTGTGCAAATGTGGTTTTGTCACATAAGTATTAATCATGTGAATCAATCAGTTAGCTAATAGAATGAATGAGGCTGCTGGTTGTAACCTTCCTTCTTTCCACTTTCACTAAAACTCACTGTGGATAGCTGACTTGTTACTGAAATAAAGCCCTTCCTAGGACAAAGACAAAATTTATTAATTAATTACTACATTTATTTACTTTTAAAAAAAAAACAAACAACAACCACACACACACACACACACACACACACGCACACACACACAAACATTTAAACTGTGTTTTAACCATTTAACTGTGCAACAACTTATTCCTGTAAGACTTGATAACAATTCAACAGTGCCGTATACCTGTGTATATAAAGTGTACATAGGTATGCCTTTTTCAATATGCTCAGTTTCTTATTTCTGTATTAATTGCTGTATTCTCAAAATGTGCATTAATTGTACAGGTTAATGAACATATTGAGACTTAATGCTTATTATGCACATACCTTGGATACAACTATACATAATGCACATATACATTGCATATATATATATACAGGCACATATGTTTATATTTTGTATTTCTATATATTTCTTATAATGCAATTCTTCTCTTGTGAATTTGAGAAACTGTGATTGAACCAATTTCCCCTCGGGGATCAATAAAGTATTTCTGGCTCTGATTCTCTTTTCTTCTTCTTCTTCTTCTTCTTCTTTTCATGAAACAGGTTCATTCTTTATAATGTGAAATATGCGCGGTGCTTTTCTCTTCGTTTGCCTGCAGCGCTGTGAGTGGATTGGTGGGCTGCGAGCTCAGCACTGTGCCCCACGTTAAAGAGGTGATGCATTTAACAACAGTCCGGAAAGTTGGGATCATTTTCCTTCCCTCTTGGTGCGTTTTGGTGTATTTTCCGCGACACTTCCCTTCTGCAGGCAAAGACACTATTAAATTAATCAAGGCGGACTTTTGTAGGCTACAGTATATACAGACAATAAATCATGGACGAAATTTTGATTTCAGAGGTGGGGTTGACACAACTGGCTTGAGAAGGGGGGTGGGGGGTGGGGGGCTTGAACTGCTTGAACAGTTCCATGGCATCTACCCTACACCTCAAAGCAATATGAAGTTCATTTCACTGATCTCCTTGTAGTTTTTTTTTTTTTTTTTTTTCTATTGTTCCTTTTAAGTTCACTGTTCCCTTTGTGGTTTGACTGGTTGTAAAGCATAGAGCATAAAATTATCACCCAATTCTGTGTTTCACCTTGTTAGTCAACTTCACTCCAACTCATTACCACCAATTTTACACTTGTTTTTGAAATGTATGGTTAATAGACCTCATTTACATAAAATTATACCTCATTTATGAGTAAAAATAAGCAGAAATTCTGAATTAGGTTGACTATAGTTGAACTCAGGCATATTTGTATGGATTATCGCAGACTGGTATATGTGAAAATGAAATGAAATCATTTCAAATGCTTGGATCTTGGACCACCACCCAGCACCACCCAGTGGTGGGCGGATCAAATTAACCAGGGAATGTCACAGGAGGGGAGAAATTGAAAAAAATAGCCATAATTCAGTGCATGTAGTGATCATCAGTTTTATTTGAAGTGAGTGTAACAGAGAACCATCTGCCATTTTCAAGCAGTTATATGGAAGAAAATCAAATTTTAAATATAAAAGAAAAGTGAACATGGGTCAATTTGACTCAAAGAGCATAGAAGAGTTAACTATTAACATTTAACATAATCAACTTAGCCAAAGCTTCCAAACACATGTTGTCTTCAATCATTGGACTCACAGTAGCAGATGAAGAGGACTCCTGGCTAACTAGCTAAACACCGGTGATGCAACGCTTTTTTTTTTTTTTTTTTTTTTTTTCCCTCTCTTTTTTTTGTTTTTTCCACCTGTGAGCAAGTCCACGCGCTGTTTACAACCAGATGGAGTGACAGCGGGGACGGCCAATCACACATTAGCAAGAAACGGCAGAGCCAAGCGAAGAGCTTGTGGGCGGTCTCAAGGGAAACAGGCTTCAGCTTGAGCGGCCGTTTTCCGCTGGGTCCTAGTGCTTGACCCGTCTCCATTTAATATAGCGTAACATTGTTTATGGACAGCAAAAACTGCAGGGGACCAAAACTGCCTTTTGCAAAAGTGGAGGGGACATGTCCCCCCTGCCCTCCTCCCCCCCGCCCCTGCCCCAAATTACATCCGTGACACAGTTTATGATAAAATGGTAAAAATGAACTGAACTACTGAAACCATACATGCAGACATCACAGTGTTTGCAGTAACAAAGGTAATTGTAGTGCAAAGTTTGTGCAAATACTGAAAAAGAGTTTTTGAACGAGCTTTTATAGCAATGATTACACAGGTGCATGCCTCCAAAGTTCATCAACACTTCACAGACAATGACAGCCTGGTGAACAGCTGTTTATTACACATAAACAACTTGGAGCCTGTCTCTCAAAGCTTGATAAGTAGGTTAGTGAGTTAACTTTGAGTTCAGCCCAGGTTTTTCTGTCTCAGTGGCTCACTTTTGAGCAGGGTACATCACCATGGTAACTTGGGCTGAGCAACACCATTCATCTCCCTGGAAAAATGGCATCAATGCTCCCACAAGATTTGCTGTACTTGAATGCACAAGAAAGAAGGACCCTCCATTGTTTTCCCCAGATTTATTATATCAGAGCTATAGAATAACAAATATTTGTGGCAGTTCGAGGGCATTACCTTCGCTATAAAAGAGGGCTTCTATAAAAAAAAAAAAGAATTGGTGTACATTATTTGACATTTTATCTGCGCTGAAATTGTTTCATATGATTCCCCAGAGTGATTAGTTTAACAGATTGAATCCATATTGCCATCACCAAAACCCTGGTTTATGAATAGAAAATTCCACAGCCTCAATGTGTCAACATGATATTGCATCAATGAAAAGGTCTGTATGAATTTAAACTATAGAAAACTGCTTCAGAAACCCCACAAACACATCATCTCTCTTTCTGTTCTGTTCACACAGGCGCACACATTTGACTCGAGGTCAGGCGAGGTAATGCTAAGGCCATGCTGTTAACTATGTCAGGTATGTAGCCATGCCAGATTCCCATAGATGTTACACTGAAGGGTTTAACATAAGCAAGCAAGGTAGTATATCATCTCCATTCTAAGTTACTACTTTGGTCTGACTACTTTGGTCTCTTTGGCAGGCAGAGGGTATGCATATCAAATTTGCAGTTCATAATCAATCTGTGATGCAGAGACTGTTCTGCTGGGACAGGGCTGAGTCACCAGCATGCCACTTGTGGTTTATAATAAGACGGCTGGAGCTCATGCTGCTTAAAGGTCCTGGGATAGGGATGCTGGTGAGGGTTGTAACTGGCAATATCTGCTGGCATCACCCAAAGCTAACTCACACAGCCCGAGCAATGCAGCCCCGCCTTTATCAAAGTGGGGAGAGGCCCCAGCTCCAGCTGAAAGCGTCAGTCAGGCTCCTCAAAACAACAGAGGACCGCCAGCTGAGGCTTGGCCCACAGGATGTCAGCTCACATTTCCAGAGACTGTTGCCACAACTGTCTTATGCCAGTGCACTGCTGTCTATAAAACAAAAGGTCACTCTGGATCTGAACGCTCCTAAGAGGGATCAGACAGAGGAAGCCAATAAGAAGAGGAGGACAAGAGGACAAATTATGAGGATTTGGAGAGGATTTTGGAGAATGGGTATTACAGGTCAGGGTGGCACACATGCAGCGACATCATTTATGAATTGTCCAAGTGCATTAGAAGGTATATGTTGATCTTGACACTGTTTCATATACAATTATTCGGTGTCTTCAATTTGAAACTGTCAGAGAACTGATACCGCTAAACTTTAAAATGGAAATCTGTAAGGATTACATCAGATCTGATGTTTACTTTAGCTCCCTGCAGAACTTAAGACATGACAGCTATCAAATTCAGGAAACTGAATTCCATCATAAGTATCTCTCATTGAATAGAGGTGCTTCAGCTGGCTAAGGTGCATACCATATACCTTGGGCATTCTGGATTTGAATGCAACTTGGGACTTTGGTTGAATGTAATTTGCCCTCCCCTCCATACTTTCCTGTCTCTTTCTGCTGTTGACAATGTGGCAAAAGCACCCCATCATATTAAAAACAACAATAGATTGAAAATGGCAGACATGGGGCTCAACAAATGAAATACAAGGCCTGGCCTTTATTTGTTTCAGTCTACTTTGTCCTATCACCAGGACCATGCAAAAAACACTTTACTGCTTGGTATCGCTGAAAATAATTAAATGGATTGAAGTGAAATACATTTGTAGGTGTTTCTGTCAATACAGAACTTGAATGGAAGTGCAGCTGTCAAGGAAGGCAATAAATAACATAATTTTTATTGCTAACTTCCTATCTGGAGGATGGAAAGAATTAAGTTGCCGTGAAGTCTTGTGCAAGCAGCTGTTCAGCTGTCACCAATGAGGCTGGAATCTGGATATCAGTTTGTAAGGTGTAAACAACAGTCTTGATTAACCCTGTAGAGCTGTTAGGTGGTTACGCACTCCTATTCCTCCTCAGCACTCCCACAATCCAACCTGTGTATTTAGAGCGAATGTGTGCAATATACTGCAATACATTCAAGTAGTGCTACAATCAGTTTTAGCTGGTCAGAGTTATTTTCTCCTTGTGTGGCTGAGCGGGGATGTGAAAGTCCACTGTGACTGACAGTGCAGTGAGGCCCCAGATTCCTCTGCTTTGAGACAGTGTGCCAGTGGCATCCTGGGGGCTCTCTCAGATGCTTGTAATTGTGATCAAATATGGCTCTTTGCCTTTGTTCCATGTTATGCTCACTCTCATTCCTCTCATTCTCCATTATGTTCTATCTAATAATGCCCCCTCCCACCCCGCACCCCCCCACCCCCACAAAATAAATAAATAAATAAATTTAAAAAAATTACAACCTGTTGCCCTGCCTAAAACAGCTGCACAGATTTCTTGCTTGTGTGGCATTTTCCCTACAATATTAACCTTACACATTCACTTTGAGTCTAACTGCCATTCACTCAATAGCTGATGCACAATGTTGCAGCCCCTGAGGCTTGGTGGCTTCAGTACAGTTTGGCTGTAAAGAAATAAACTTGCTGGTGAAACTCTGGCCCTGTGGCCAGCTCAGGAGAAAGTTTCATGAACTGGGCCTCGGGTAGTAAAAGCTTTGACTTCTCTAATCTGTCTGGTGGCTCAGAGGAGCTTCTATTTTTAGATGGTTCAGGGAGGGGAGGGTGGAGAGGGGGAGGAGGAAGACAACAAGAGCAGGTCCAGACAAGGGTATCATCACAGCAAGACAAATCTGTGTTAAGGACAACAAATTCATTTTTGCAACTTTCTTTGGTCAAACATCAAAGAAACATGAAAAAAGAAGTCTTGTGAGCAGATCTTCCCACCTGGAGCAACTATTGTGCTCTAAAGCTGATCTGACGTCAGTCCATGGAGTTACCCACTTCCTCAAACACTTGACTGAACCTTGTAATCCTCAACCTAGGGGAGGACGGGGGTGAGGAGAATGGAGGGGGGGAGGAGGAGAAGGAGGAGGGGAATGCACCTCTTCTCTACTCCCGAAGTGTATGGGGGAGGAGGGGAGGGAAAGAAGGAGTGTGTGTGTGTGTTTGTGAGAGTGTGTTGGGGGTGGAGGGGTGAGGGCTCTTCTCCTCCCTGTAAGAGCATTAACTGTAGAGTGTTCTGGTGGTGACAGGGCTGTCAGGGTCAGATGGCTGCTCAGCCTGATTAGACCAGCTCACAGCAAGATCCTCAGCCCGGCACACTGCACTGCTACAGCAAGGTAAAGCTGCAGATACACACCTCAGTGGCTACTGAGGAGACCCGCTCAACCCAGGAGGACGAGGGAGAAGAGCGATAGTTCACTGTTACAGCTGCGGACCGGTAGATAACACTTCACTTTGTACTGCTTAGAACTGCTAGACATAGTAACTTCTAGTGTCAGAGAAACTACAAACAGGCTGTGTTGGGCTTCACTGTAGCGAAGGCACAGAAGAACTGGTGTGGAGTCTGTAATAGGAAGTGATATTGACGAGCCAGGCCAGTCAGTTCTGGACTTGACTCCAACAGCAAGCCAAAGTAACTAAATCAGTGCTTGACAGAACAAAAAAAGCAATCTCTTTTAAGCCACAGTGTCTGGTGAGGACAGAGATGAAATAGCCACATGACTCATTTTGTTGTTGTTGTTTTTTCCACTGTCAAATAGTATTTAAGAGAGGCTGCCATTGTATCATTAGAGGAGACAGATTTAGCAGCCAGAGGCTTGGCAACACAGTGGCATCCTCCTTTCTGGTCCAACAGGTTTTGTAGCAGATGAAAGACTTACTTTAGTGTGACCATAACAGAATAGTAATAGAGATACGGTTATAGATAGTAGCTATATATACACTCAGGTCTACAAAAGCAGCCTTGCCACGGATCCAAAAATAGACCAAATCAGCTATTACACAGCTTCAATCAAACAGATGACAGAGGTATAACAGTGCTTGAATAGTGCTGGACACTGTTGTTCTTATAGGAATGTGATGTGTCATAGACTCAGCTGCTAATATAGATCCAGCTATATATACAGCTATAGATACTCAGCGTCTACGGGGGGGTTTTCTATAACAGGCGGTCAGCTGGTAGCGTAACAGCACTGAAACTGCTGCGGACACTGCTGCTTCTACAGAAGTTTGGTGCAGCTGCCAGTCAACGGTTGGTGGATTTTCCTGTTCAGCAACCGATCTGTCAATTGAGGTAAGAGGGAAATTTGGGTTTGCATGGGCAATTATAATATAGGCATTTAGCATGTGTGCTCTTCTCCAGAGTGACTTGCAGTCGGTGTGATGCAATTTAGGCTGGGTTAAGTTACTGAACTAGTAGCCTGCCAAGTTATTTTGATTTACTACTACAAACCTGCAGTGTTCTACTCAGCCAGTCTTACCTCGCAGGGACCCGAGGAAATCGAGAAACTAACATAGAATAATTTTTTGAGACTCAATTTTATTTTCCCACCACCAACTTGGGGTCCTGACCCAGCCTTTGACAGGGTAGCAGCCAGTCAGCCAGACAACCAGCAGTGGAACCACCTGTTTTCGCAACTTAAACTGTCCTCTGAGGTAACGGGAAGGTTGCCTTTACAGTTTAAATTGGAATTACAATTACCATCTGGACGTTTCACTGGTGATCTCATGCTGCATGCTGCTTTTTCGTGAAGTTACTCTGCAGTAGATGCCAGCTAAATGCCTAAAACAACTGGAACTGAGTTAGTATATCATTTCTATGTTATTTCCCTTCTTATTTACATGTATTAGTGATCTTTTATATTTTGTCTGTCTGACTCCTGTGTTTGTTGCTTTGTGTGATACCTCTGTATGGCATACAACTTTGTTTTTTCCTGTTTTTGTCTCTTTTTGTCTCTTTTTTATTTGCCTTTGAGTGTTATCCGTATCAGTGACCTGGGCTTTTTTAAGTTGTCCTTTTAATTTAAAGTATACAAGTAATTAAATATTCTTGGGGACTACGGTTGAACAGCAGCCAACTGGTTAATTCTGGCACATGTACACAAATGTTGATGTGCACTGTCCCTGTGTAACTCAATAAAGCTAAGTAAAGTACAATCAATATTTTATTCACATTTCGAGTTAAATGAGTGGAAAGTAATCAATCCTGGCCCTGATTAGAGGTAACACTGAACAAATTCCTAAATATAGTGAGGCACCAAGTGCCTGGAATAGACTGCATTCTTCTTGAGGACTGTGCGACTATTTGTGTGCCTGTGTGTTTGTACGTGTAAATGTGTGTGCACTTGGTAAGAGCTAAGAGGTGTGGAGGTGACAGAGATTACCCAGATTACCTCTGGGCTTTTCCAGGTTGTTTGTCTCAGTGATCAGTGGGGAGAGTAGAAGAGCACTACACCTCTTACTACTCCCAACCAATTTTCCCTCTCTGCATTTGCCCCTAGCTACACTAACTTCTGATCCCCCTTATTTATCTATTTGCATTTCTACAGATGGTCTCTAGGCCAATAGCGAGGGAACGTAAAATGCTGGCTTAGTGCACTGTCAGACTTGTTTTTCTCTGTCAGGTACAACAATTACTCAAAGAAAAATCTTGCACCATGCACTTGTATTCATGCAGGGTATTTACAGACAGGAAAGGAGTCATTGTTAAGTTTCATTTCACAAAGAACTATTCAGTAGTACATGTATTTGTTCATATATCAGTCTCAAATTTTCTCCAGATTTGTTAAACATAGGCAGTACCTTCTCATCTGGAGAACACCACACAATGGGAAATTTGCTGTCAAAAAACATACAGTTCTACAAATTTGGTGGAATGGTTCTCTCTGGGATGAAAAAAAAAGAAAAAAAAAAGCTAAGATCAGGTGAAAAAATCATGTCAGAAAGTCTCTCAAGGCATCCACGGGTCAGTTCAAGGAATCTTGTACAAATGTTATACTGCTTTACCATTCTTAGGATGTTTTGCTTTGAACGGGAAAGCAAAGTTTTAGCATTTTCCCTGACCTACATTAAATACAACCTCATGGTTTTGATTGTTAAGATTCTTATTCCACCTCCAGGGTGATCTGGGTTTGTTAAGGCCAACACCAATACAAATATATAGTATATGGATAAAAACTGGCAATATATTGTGACAATTTTCTATGTGCTTTAATTTTGCCGTTTTTATG
Source organism: Myripristis murdjan (assembly GCF_902150065.1). Classification (NCBI taxonomy): domain Eukaryota; kingdom Metazoa; phylum Chordata; class Actinopteri; order Holocentriformes; family Holocentridae; genus Myripristis; species Myripristis murdjan. The sequence goes on along the minus strand of NC_043995.1, from coordinate 6,719,320 downwards.
CAAAATAATTCAGGCTGAAAAAGACTCTATAACAGCTTTTGAACCATCATCAGACTCCAAACTTCTCATATTCATAACTATAATCAGATAATAAAACATATGAATGCGTCCCTCTGCAAAATCCAATTAAATTGTGAATTTAGAGTCAATTAAAGTTACCACAGTCGACGAGTGTGATGTTGATCAATATAAGAATGTAATAGGAAATCAAATAATCTGCATCACATCCATATATTTGAGGGATGCATTACCTGGACTCACAATTTTTAATACAAGACTAATATTGACCTGATATAATGGCAAATTGATATATCGGTGGAACTGTAGTCTAAACACAATTGTACTTATTTCACAAAATATTACAAGGATTATTAAGTTAACTATGGATAACATTATGCTGTATGCTCGTGATGGTGATAATGAAACTCCCGCTCTGTGGAATCCCCAGTGGCTGGCAAGCAAGCCTTCCATTTTACTTCCCCGTATTGTTGTGACCTTTACTTGTTTGGTTCAAAGACCCATATATATTTCAGCTGTGACTCCAAGACTCCAGTGTGTGTCCTTACCTCCTAGAGGCCCTGTAGCTGTCATTCAGTGTTCTTCCAATACATTAAAAATCCTCCTAGCCTAAGTTTTTTTTCTCTCCAGACCAGTTTTAATTTGTCCAGGCTAATCTAATGAAGTTTCTCATTTTTTTGTGGGCCACGTCACGCAATAGATTCTCGCGCATGTTGCAGCTCCCATCTCTTTCCCAGCTTTCCTGTCTCTCCCCTGTAAGTACTTCTGCGGACTACAGCTGTTTTAGTGGTGGAATCTTTGATGTGCAGTGACGTTGTCAGGTTCGGCTACTTTGTAAGATGAGTTTTTATTGTCATTGTGTGAGTGCATGAGCATGTGTGTTCATATTTGGTAATTTGGCAATTTGACAATAAGTTGGCAACTTGACCATTACTTGTCCTAGGCCCTCTCAAACAAACTGACCAAGAGTCTGCATTTACTCACAAATATCAGAGGTGTTGAATATGTAAGCTCCTCATTTTTTGTGTTAATTTTAAAGTTTATCCCAAATAATTACAATTTGTAATCATTTGACTGGATAGATTCAAATCTCTCTCTCCTACAAGCTGAAAATGGATTGTTTAATCAAGATATATTTTTTCTGTGTGTGTTTACTGTAGAACTGTTGGTTGATGGAGTTTGTGCGGCGGAGTGGTGACTACTGCCACGCCCAACACATTTAGACACGCCTCATCTGGGATGAAGCTCCACCCTGCGGCCCTGGGGCCCTGAACCCTGAGCGACCTTTGCCCTTTGCCCTCTGACCCAGTCAGCTCATGGGGTAACCAGTGGAGTCGAGCCACTGAAAGCTAACTTGAGAGCAAAAGAAAGACAGAGACACAGAGAGGGAGAGAGAGAGAGACAGAGACGGACTCAAGCGGTGAGAGACACAGTCACAAAACCGGCTCCAGCCTGTTGGACTGTTTGGAATAGTCAACTGATGGGGTAAAACAGTGCTCAAGACGACAGGACCTCACAAGTGGGAAAATACCTTAAACGGCCACGGAGCACTGATATCCCCAACTGGGTGTTCAAGACAACAGCTAACTGCTAAAGCTAAAGGTAAGGGGTGACTGGTCACAAGACCTTGACTAAATATAGGGACACACCAATAAATTTTACTGGGGCGGTATACCGACATGTTCTGACATTCTACATGGGGCTGTTGTTCAGCCTTTTTGGCTCACCGGCCTTTTTGGCTCACAAGTTCAAACACATTAGAGAAAGCATTCAAATGTCATCATCTCAGCCAGTGTGACAAGTGTTCCTTATTGATTTGGCCCCCCGGGGCTCATTTTCCCAGGTGTTTGGTTTGCTTGGCTGCTGTTAATGCCAGACCCTGGCTGTAGTACCATCAGAATCAGAAATACTGGATCAGTTGCTGTTGCATTATTGAAATATTGTAAAGGCCTACAGGTATAAAATTATGGCCGTTAAATAAACAGTTGAATATTATGAATTGTGATAATTAGAAATTCTTTTCTCTGAAATCCACAGAAAATACAATGAGAAGCCCAATCACAAACAATAACAATGTCTATGCTGCTGGGGAATCATAGTAAAGGATTTCTCTCCAAAGCATCTCTGGACTAGGAAGCAGCCTGTGGACATTTGGACAGACATAGCAGCTGTGCACAATTACTACGCAGCGAGCGATCAGCAATATTGTCCATGATAATATCAACATTAAGCTTGACCTTATTGTACCAGCTGTTCAGCCGCCGTAAGCTCCATCTAAAATTTACGCAGGCTGGTTTCATCTTCTCTTGCTTGTTGTCTTCCTCATTTGATCCATTCCTTTACAGGCATGTGAGGGTTCTATTAATGGAAAAAACAGAAGCATCTTGTGGCAAACATGAAAACATTTAAGCTTATGTAAGAGGAACAGTCTCAGCCGGGACTTTTTTTAAACACCTCAAGTTAAGATTGTTGACAGAGTAACTCTCAAGCACAACTGGATCAACTGAGCTGCCTCTGCCTGAGTACAAAATGTTTTTCCTTTTTTAAAAATTTTGGTGTTGTTAGATATGTCAGGCACACTTGATTTATGTGCCCAGTTACTTATTGCTTAAAGGGAAAGTCCATCTTGAAATATGATTCACACTTTTATGCAAATAATCTTAAATAACTGAAATGTGAACAAGATCTTAAAGCTACAGAGACAAGAGACTGCTCCACTGACAGATGCTGACTGACTTTGTCAAATTTAAGTTTTGCATACCAGTGTATTTTAATTGTGTGTCCTATTGATGGTTTTTAAATGTACCCATAATAGTAAATGTTTGCACATCTAGTTTTAACAGTCCAAAATTATAGCCATAACACCTGTATTCTATGTTAGGATGAACTGTATTGCAGCCCTTTGTGAAACCTGGTTGCCCCATTATACGCTTTGTTCGTATTCTACCTAAAATGTATCTAAATTTAATGAGCTTACGATACTGGGACTGTCCATATGTGACCGCATCATGAGTTTTGAGATGTCTTGAAGTTGCAAAAGGTTTGGTGTCATTTGAAATGTAAACTCTAAGATGAACTGATAATTACGTGATGATAATAGAAATCTTAAAATTCAGTGCAGCAGTGGAAATACACCTGTAAAACACACCTAAAGTTTGAGATCAATTCTGAGATAAATTGGAGATAAATCTAAAAGTTCAGAAAATCTTGTTTTTTTACAAGTTAAAGCTGCAATAATGAAAGCTGCAGAGGGATGAATAAACCCATAATTTGATTGCTGAGTCCACCTCACTGATACATTATGAGCTAAATTTGAGCTAAAGCACATTTTTTGTCAGCTGGATTTAAATGGTCCTCATTATTGTGATTCAAATGATCTTCAAGACACAGAAAGCTCATCATATGCAAAGGCAGCCCAGCCTGGGACACTTTTTGGATTGTTGAAGGCTGCCTCGGAAGTTAGATCAGGCATGAAGCTCGACGACTAGGAACCAAGTTCAAATTTTCCTCATACATGTTTCTCCTTGACATTGAGCTTGCAGCTAACAACTAACTGCTAACACCTAAAGGTCAGAGGTCATCCTGGCGGGTTCAAAGATTAAGATGGCCAGCATGAACCGTCCAGCTCCGGTTGAACTCTGCCACAAGCACATGAGATTCCTCATCACACACAATCCAACAGACAGCACGCTCAACACCTTCATAGAGGTAAATGATGTGTGTTTGTGTGTTTATGGCCCATGTAGACAGACAACATTGATAAGAAGTAAACAGAGTGGCTTCAAACATATAACACAGACACTTTGTGGGATCTGGGATCAGTTTAGTTTTAGCTGGATGTTTGGGGCTCCAGTCATACAAAAAACAAACAAACAAACAAAAAAAACAATCCAATCATCTCCCCTTGCCAATGTTCCCGCTCCAGGACCTGAAACGTTACGGTGCCACCACGGTGGTTCGAGTCTGTGACATCACCTATGACAAAACACCACTGGAGAAAGACGGGATTACTGTGGTGGTGAGGACACACTACACACACACACACACACACGCACTTACAATCTATACACAGATTACACACGTTATAAAACAGTAATCCTATGACAAAGCCCAGCTAGAGAGGGACAGGATTACTGTTGGGCTTCCTCTTTCAGGATTGGCCGTTTGATGACGGTGCCCCGCCCCCCAGTAAGCTGGTTGATGACTGGTTGACCCTGCTGAAGAAGAAGTTTCAGGAGGATCCAGGAAGCTGTGTGGCTGTGCACTGTGTGGCAGGACTTGGCAGGTCAGAGAAACTCTGACACACACACACACACACACACACACACACACACACACACACCTAACTAAAGACTAAGGACATTACATTACATGTTTCTTACGTAGAACTGGGTCAGAGCAGTTGGTAGCACAAAGGTTTGGTAATGACTTACTTACTTACTGAAATACCTTTTACTGCAGTTTTAATGTCATTTTTCTTTCCTCTGTCTTAGGCCTCTCACACACACAAACACACATGCACACACGCTCACGCACACATGCATATACACACACGCACACACACGCACACACACACACACACAAACACACACACAGATTCCAGTCAAGTCTGTTTCAACTCAGGCAAAGGAGGGAAGGAACAGTCAAAACGAGAAAACAAGCGCATAACTTGACTAAGTGTGTGTGTGTGTGTGTGTGTGTGTGTGTGTGTGTGTATGCACTCAGGGCTCCTGTGCTGGTGGCTGTGGCTCTGATAGAGAGTGGGATGAAGTATGAAGACGCCATTCAACTTATCAGACAGTAAGGACATTTACACACTTCAGCCCATAAATGCCCTGTCTTCATGCATAACATCCTATTAAATATATGGTGTAAGAACGTTTTCTGTGCTATAGTTTCATGGAGCAGTTTTTCCTATTTTTTTTTTTTTTTTTTTTTGAGGATGAATGTGAGTAAATTGCCTTGAGTAAGTTGGCCTGGACTTCTAAGGTACTTTTGTAACTGACACATTCAGAGTTGAGGTGAATCCAGGTCAATGCCATACCCTTCATTTCAATTTCCCTTTTTGAAACTACACCAAGCACAAAGAAGGAGATGATCTAGATAAAACAAAAGATATAAAACTATTGAGACGTGACTTTTACAAAAGGGGCTGCAACTCAGTATCAGGACCGGTATTTTTTAGATTTAAGGTAGTTTTGCACCCAAATTACCTGGATAAATTATCACCAGCGTATCTTTACAAGGAACGAAGATTTGCCTTCAGCCCCTCCCCGTTTGTGTTTCCACCGCCACCTCACGCCCCGCAAATCAGTCCACTGACATGAAAGAGCAAAGACTGTTTTACACTTCAGTTTTTACAGTTGTGAAGCATCAGGATATTTAACCTATTTAAACCTACCATAGGGAGTAGTCTCTCTGTAGTAAATCATCTGTTGAGTGTTTAATGGTTATTCATTTGTGCTTAAAGATGTAACTGCTGTGAAACAGTCATAAAACATCGCAAACAAAGAAAGCTTCCTCTCCTTGTCCTAAATCCTTACTAGACTACGTCCTTGTTTTACGAATGAAGCAGTACTCAAGGCAAAGCAGCCACACTGTTTGTACTTGACTATACAGAAATGTTGTGCTGCATGCCCCCCTCTCCCTGAAATGCGCCCTCAGTGCACAAATACTTACAACATAAAAGTGTTCAAATATGCCTTTCAAGCGGCTGTGCGTGTGTGTGTGTGTGTGTGTGTGTGTGTTCCAGGAAGCGTCGTGGGGCCATCAACAGCAAACAGCTAACCTACCTGGAGAAATATCGCCCCAAGCAGAGACTCCGCTTCAAAGACTCTCACACACACAAGAACAAGTGTTGCACCATGTGAACAGACACACGCACACACACACACACACACACACACACACACACACACACACACACACACACATTCATGCACATGCACACATATCCTTCCCCTCAGCACATGTCCTCAGGAATCCAGCCACACTAGCCTTGTGTTATTTTCATACACACACAAATACACATACAGACTTTCACTGATCTCTGCAGTGGGGCTTTAACTGCCCTGGGGAACTGGGGGAATGGTCGGGTGTTTATACAGTAATGTCATCAGACCCCCTCTTTCTCCCATTGTTTCTAATGATTTCATGTCTTTTTCTTTTAAAAATTATTTTTTATGGCATGTCGGCTTCATATGATAGTTTACAGTAGAGAGAGACCGGAAAGAAGGGCAAGGGAGAGAAGGCGTAAAGTACTATTATTATATTTTTAAAGCTTATTTTTTGAGGAATATTTGCTGTATTAGGTAGTTCACATTAATAAGAGATGGTACGGGTGGGTGGGAGAGAGAAATTGATGTGTTGTGGGGTCCTGAGCCCGATTCAGATTCACAACATCCCAAATCCTGAGACCTTAGGACACCAGGAAAGATTCAGATATCACTCATATGGGCTTTTGAAAGCTGATACTTTATTTTAGTCAATACTGTGCACCAATACGCAATATATTACCATTTTCATCCTAAGGCATTACAAGAATTCAGTGTTTCCCCCCTGAATTTTTCTCTTGACAGGGTGGAAAAGCCTCTGAAACAGCATTTTGAAACTGAAATTTGATCTCAAACCTGTACAAATGTATGCTTTTAGTCAGGTTGACAGCTTTTTAAAGGACAATACCGGTGCCAGTTGTCTAGGTTGCCCACTCTTCTTTACATTATTCCTGAGGGAGTCTGTAAACAGTCACTGATGCTGGAGATATCATGGCTAAACTTCTTTCCTTCAGAAGAAGAAATGTGCTGCCATTCATTCTTGTACCAAATAAAAAACAACTTTAGAATTATTTCAGTGCACCTGAGTTGAACATTTTCAGCATCAGCTAGGTTTGCCTTTCAGAAAAGACAAAAAAGGCAAGTTAATGTTAAAAGATCTAAATACATATGACATGCTTTGCAAAACAAATGACAGGTTAAGTAGAGGGACTTGAAAAACTGCATGCACTCCCGATGTATTCCACAGATTTCTTTATTAAGTACATACAGAACAAAAATACAACGTTTCAAGCCATGACAAGCTCTATGTCTCACTACCTTTGAGAGAACCCAATGTAACGTAGACATAGTAGTTAATGGGCCTTCACTGTAAATGACACCGGTATTCCCCTTAAAGGCAACCCACCTGTACAATATTAGGGGAAACTTAGTAAATGACTTCATTAGGTGGACATTTAACTTACAAGGAGATTTAAGAAAATGAAATGTCCTTGCACGTTTTACAAGCTGTAGTCATGGAGGAAGCTCCAGGATGTCAGTAGTGGATGACAATGACATGCCAGTGTGTGAGATTTAATTAGAGGCCAGTATTGGCCTGATACTATATCAGTAAACTGATATATCGATCTAACCCTGCTACATGAGATTCAGCTGCTGTTACTACATATCACCACATCAGTCAGACTTAGATGGGCTATATGGGCTTACGAGACACATTATGATGTTGTTCCTCATCTGGTGTGAGGGTCTAAGGACAGAGGATGTGGTACTCCTGTAAAGCCCTTTGGGACAAATTTGTAATTTGTGATTCTGGGCTATACAAATAAATCAAACTGAATTAAATAAATTTGAAATTATGAGACACATTATGATGTTTAAAGTGGCTCATTCCCGCTGGGCCAGCTACGCTGCAACAATCTGCAACTGATGTATGCTGAACTACCATTATCATTACCAACCCTCATTATCACCTTACCAACCATATTCTGTATATTCCATGATCATAATGCATGCAGTGTTATTAAATTTAACTGAGCATGCATAGCAAAGCTATTTGAATTCCCTGTTGTCATGGCAGCCACCAATTCACACCAGTCCACTGCAGCGTGAGCCCACCAGCTGTGGTCTGAGGATGGAGCCACGTTGTGTCAAAACCCCATGTAGCCTCAAATCATGTCTGGCATACCGTAACATGGCCTAGTGCTGCACATAGGCTCTTAGTGTTTCGCAGTGTGTTACAGTAAACTCATCTATATTTTCTTGTGGGGTGGAGGTTGCATTTGAATATGCTTTGTTCCTTATTAAAGCAGCAGCACAGTTGGAGTTCTTTTCTTTCACTTTACATTCAAAATGCATTGGCCGGTAGTGGAACATTCGCTCCTTGTTATGTCTCAATAGGTCAGGTGTTACAGCCTTTGCTCACTTTTCCAGTATCCATGTTATTAATTCCTCTGACAGGGTAGGAGGGGGAGACGGAGGGAGGAAGGAAAGAATGGAGGGAGGATCTACCCCAGTTTTATCTGAAGTGTTTTCTTTTTTTTTTTAACAATTACTCTGGGATAAATTGGCTGTGTATGTGTATATATGTGTGTGTGCATGCATGGGTGTGTGTGTGTGTGTCTGTGTGTGTCTGTGTGTCCTTGATAACTTTAGCAATACTGATCTGGATCATTGGGAATGGCTAAAGCTGCCACATGTCTAATCTTTGTAAATTCTTATATTTAATACATTTTTGTCTGTCATTTTCCCCATTGTTTAATAAAATTATTTATAATTTCCCTCTGGCCTTATCATTTTTTCTGTCTTTATATAAAATCATTTGTTACTTTGACTGTTCTGCATCAAGCTTCATTCCGACAGTCTTTTTACCTTTGAATAGCAAAGTAAAACCAAGATGTCAGTTAAAACATGCATTACTAAACAGTAGCAGAAAATATCAGCTTGTAGCACGGACGTAATTTGGGGGGGGGGGGGGGGGGGGGGGGGAGGGGGTAGCCAGTTAGCCAGGAGTCTGTCTTCATCTGCTACTGTGAGTCCAGTGATCGAAGACAACATGTGTTTGGAAGCTTTGGCTAAGTTGATTATGTTAAATGTTAATAGTTAACTCTTCTATGCTCTTTGAGTCAAATTGACCCATGTTCACTTTTCTTTTATATTTAAAATTTGATTTTCTTCCATATAACTGCCTGAAAATAGCACATGGCTCTTTGTTACACTCACTTCAAATAAAATTGATGATCACTACATGCACTGAATTATGGATATTTTTTTTTCAGTTTCTCCCCTCCTGTGATATTCCCTGGTCAATTTGATCCGCCCACCACTGGTTGGTGCTGGGTGGTGGTCCAAACATTTGAAACGATTTCATTTCATTTTCACATATACCAGTCTGCGATAATCCATCCAAATATGCCTGAGTTCAACTATAGTCAAACTAATTGAGAATTTCTGCTTATTTTTACTCAAAAATGAGGTATAATTTTGTGTAAATGAGATCTATTGATCATACATTCCAAAAATAAGTGTAAAATTGGTGGTAATGGGTTGGAGTGAAGTTGACTAACAAGGTGAAACACAGAATTGGGTGATAATTTTATGCTCTATGCTTTACAACCAGTCAAACCACATAGGGAACAGTGAACTTAAAAGGAACAATAGAAAAAAAAACTACAAGGAGATCAGTGAAATGAGCTTCATATTACTTTGAGGTGTAGGGTAGATGTCATGGAACTGTTCAAGCAGTTCAAGTCCCCCACCCCCCACCCCCCTTCTCAAGCCAGTTGTGTCACCCCCCCACCTCTGAAATTAAAAAATTTCGTCCATGATTTATTGTCTATATAAACTGTAGCCTACAAAAGTCAGCCTTGATTAATTTAATAGTGTCTTTGCCTACAGAAGTGAAGTGTCGCGGAAAAAACACCAAAACGCACCAAGAGGGAAGGAGAATGATCCCAACTTTCTGGACTGTTGTTAAATGCATCACCTCTTCAACGCGGACCACAGTGCTGAGCTTGCAGCCCACCAATCCACTCACAGCGCTGCAGGCAAATGAAGAGAAAAGCACCACGCATATTTCACATTATAAAGAATGAACCTGTTTCATGAAAAGAAGAAGAAGAAGAAGAAGAAGAAGAAGAAGAAGAAGAAGAAAGAGAATCAGAGCCAGAAATAGTTTATTGATCCCCGAGAGGAAATTGGTTCAATCACAGTTTCTCAAATTCACAAGAGAAGAATTAAATTATAAGAAATATATAGAAATACAAAATATAAACATATGTGCCTTACAAATTGCAATGTGTATGTGCATTATGTATAGTTGTATCCAAGGTATGTGCATAATAAGCATTAAGTGTCAATATGTTCATTAACCTGTACAATTAATGCACATTTTGAGAATACAGCAATTAATACAGAAATAAGAAACTGAGCATATTGAAAAAGGCATACCTATGTACACCTTCTATACACAGGTATACCGCACTGTTGAATTGTTGTCAAGTCTTACGGGAATAAGTTGTTGCACAGTTAAATGGTTAAAACACAGTTTAAATGTTTTGTGTGTGTGTGTGTGTGTGTGTGTGTGTGTGTGTGCGTGCGTGCGTGCGTGCGTGCATGCGTGCATGCGTGTGTGTGTGTGTGTGTGTGTGTGTGTGTTGTTTGTTTTTACTAAAAATAAATAAACTTAGTAATTAATTAATAAATTTTGTCTTTGTCCCAGGAAGGGCTTTATTTCAGTAACAAGTCAGCTATCCACAGTGAGTTTTAGTGAAAGTGGAAAGAAGGAAGGTTACAACCAGCAGCCTCATTCATTCTATTAGCTGACTGATTGATTCACATGATTAATACTTATGTGACAAAACCACACTTGCACACAATCATAATTTCACTAATTTATAGGTAATTTATTTCACTAAATCAATAAGTACATGTCAACAAGCTGTCTTGAGTGCTTGTCGATTTATTGATGAGATGCCTGAGTGTGTCACACAAATATCTGCCACGTTTTCTGGTTTTCAGGTAGGGTCTGAAACTCTGTTCTGTTGTTGTCAATATACAGCATTTAAGTCCATGACAAACAAAATACAAAACAAAAATAGTGAATATTGAATGAGTGAAGGAGTTAGCCACTGGGAAGTCAGTCAGAGACAGAATCACACAAAGCAACAGGTTTCACAGAACTCTCACAGCTGAATGTGCTTGTGACGTCACAGAGACTGTCTCTCCATGCATTATGCTGCAGGTCTCTAGATGTCTCATTTTGTGCGCGCGTTTGAGCAGTGAGCAGCAACTTTCTGTGACAATTGCAAGCAACTTTGTAAAACTACTTTGTTTGATATTTCCTGTTTGTTACTTTTCACGTGGAATACAATCTCCTCAGCCAGGATGCAGGCTCTGCTCCGGGCCAAAGAGCAGGAGATTTTCTCTCTGCGATATAGACTCAGAGATGCAGAGGAGAAGAAAAGGAGAGATGAGGCCTGGTGGTGCTCGCAGGTCAAGGAGAAGGACAGAAAGCTGCAGGTCCTCCGAAAAGCTCTCAGTGACATGGAGAGCATAAAAAAGGCCTCCAGAGTGAATGAGGAGACATGGAAGAGAGAGAGGGAAGACCTGGAGGAAAAATTGAAGAAGGCGTTTGACTGGGGATCTACCGTCTTCAATGACAAGACCAAGGAAGTCAACCTGTTTCGCCAGAGCATCGAGGAGGAGCGCCAGAGAACAAATCAGGCCCTGCAGAACAAAGAAGAGCTCGAAAAAGAGCTGAAAGACAACAAAAGCACTATTGAGTCTCTGAACATGGAGATTGAAAAGATGTCCTCTAGCATTGCAGCTCTGCAGGCCCAGTCTGCCTCTCAGCAGGAGGAATTCCAGAGGATGCTGAAGCAGGCAGAGGACAGGGCAATTGAGACAGGTGAGGACAACAACAAGGTCCTTGCCCAACTCACTGAATCCATCAACTGTCTCAGGGATCAGCAGAAGCACTGGGCCGAGCAGAAGCTGCAGCTGGAGGCTCAGATGGCAGAGGAGCGTGAGTCCTGGAAGGAAGAGAGGGAGAAGCTGCAGGAAAAGCTGAAACAGACTGAGGAAACCTGCACTGCTCAACTGGCAGAGATCAGCTCCCTTTGTCAGAACGCAGAGTCTGCCGCAAAGGAGAGGGCAGAGATGGCCGCCACCATCGCCGCTCTGTCCTCCCAAAGCCTGGCAGCAGCTTCCAGCGAGACAGAGGCTGAGCAGCAGATAGCAGCTGAGAGCGCAGAGGCTGACCCAAGCAGCCAGACAGAAGACCACGCTGCAGTCAGCAAGGTACCATTTGCACATTTATTTTTACTGTATTTATTTTTCTGGTCTGTAAAAACAAAGTGCTGCAGAGTTTCATACTAAATGAATTTCTCTCTTTCTGTGTCAGAAGCGTAAAGGATGGAGACGTGTCTTCAGCCTCAATATTTTCAGGAGGAAGAAGAAGAGGAGCGCTGAGAAGGAGCTGAATGAGGATAATTAAGTGTGCAGGGCCCGGCTGCTTTGGAAGGAAAGACATCACTGCCAGCAGCCAATAAACATCTTCCAACCAGAAAACATCCTCTAATCAGCAAACATCCTCCAACCTGCATGCTTCCTCCAATCAGAAAACATCCTCCAATCAGCAAACATCCTCCAATCAGCAAACATCTTCCAACCTGCACAGCTTCTCCAACCAACACACTTCCTCTAGCCAGCCAACCTGCTGCAGCCAACCTCCTCCAACCGGCAAACCTCCACCAGCCGACAAACCTCAAGTCAGCACACCTCCACCAGCTGGCAAAACTCCAGCAGCTGGCAAAACACCATCAGCCAGCAAAACTCCACCAGCCGACAAACATCCAGCCTGCAAACCTCCACCAGCCGGCAAAACTCCACCAGCTGCCAAATCTCCTCCAACCGGCAAACCTCCACCAGCCGACAAACCTCAAGTCAGCACACCTCCACCAGCTGGCAAAACCCCACCAGCCAACAAATCTCCTCCAACCGGCAAATCTCCACCAGCCGGCAAACCTCTAGCCAGCAAACCTCCACCAGCCGGCAAAAACTCCTCCAAACAGCAAACCTCCTCCAGCCTGCAAACCTCCACCAGCCGGCAAACCACCATCAGCCGACAAAACTCCACCAGCCGACAAACCTCCATCAGCTGGCAAAACTCCACCAGCCGACAAATCTCTAACAAACCGGCAAACCTCCACCAGCCGACAAATCTCTTCCAACTGGCAAACCTCCACCAGCCGACAAACCTCCAGCCTGCAAACCTCCACCAGCCGGCAAAACTCTACCAAACGGCAAACCTCCACCAGCCGACAAACCTTCACCAGCCGGCAAAACTCCACCAAACGGCAAACCTCCACCAGCCAACAAACCTCCAGCCAACAAACCTCCACCAGCTGGCAAACCTCCACCAGCCGGCAAAACTCCACCAGCCAACAAATCTCCTCCAACCGGCAAACTTCCACCAGCCGACAAACCTCAAGTCAGCACACCTCCACCAGCTGGCAAAACTCCAGCAGCTGGCAAAACACCACCAGCCAGCAAAACTCCACCAGCCGACAAACATCCAGCCTGCAAACCTCCACCAGCCGGCAAAACTCCACCAGCCAACAAATCTCCTCCAACCGGCAAACCTCCACCAGCCGACAAACCTCTAGCCAGCAAACCTCCACCAGCCGGCAAAAACTCCTCCAAACAGCAAACCTCCTCCAGCCGACAAACCTCTAGCCTGCAAACCTCCACCAGCCGGCAAACCACCATCAGCCGACAAACCTCCATCAGCTGGCAAACCACCATCAGCCGACAAACCTCCATCAGCCGGCAAAACTCCACCAGCTGACAAATCTCTAACAAACCGGCAAACCTCCACCAGCCGACAAATCTCTTCCAACTGGCAAACCTCCACCAGCCGACAAACCTCCAGCCTGCAAACCTCCACCAGCCGGCAAAACTCTACCAAACGGCAAACCTCCACCAGCCGACAAACCTCCAGCCTGCAAACCTCCACCAGCCGGCAAACCTCCACCAGCCGGCAAAAACTCCTCCAGCCGACAAACCTCCACCAGCCAACAAACCTCTAGTAGGTATACCTCTATCTATTATTCACTGGTCCTGGGAGACACTTTGAGTTCTTCCATGTTTTTTTAACATGTTTGAATGACATTAAAATATCTGAATCTGAATCTAAATCTCCACCAGCTGGTAGACCTATAGCCAGCAAACCTCCACCAGCCGGCAGACCTCTAACCAGAAAATCTTCTCCAACCGGCACACCTCCACCAGCCGACAAACCTCCAGCCTGCAAACCTCCACCAGCTGGCAAACCTCCCCCAGCCGGCAAAAACTCCTCCAACCGGCAAACCTCCACCAGCTGGCAAACCTCTAGTTGGTATACCTCTATCTATTATTCACTGGTCCTGGGAGACACTTTTAGTTCTTCCATGTTTTTTTAACATGTTTGAATGACATTAAAATATCTGAATCTGAATCTCCACCAGCCGGCAAAACTCCACCAGCCAACAAACTTCTAGTCAGCACACCTCCACCAGCCGGCAAAACTCCACCAGCTGGCAAAACCCCACCAGCCAGCAAAACTCCACCAGCTGGCAAAACCCCAACAGCCAGCAAAACCCCACCAGCCAGCAAACCTCCACCAGCCGACAAAACTCCACCAGCTGGCAAAACTCCCCCAGCCAACAAACCTCTAGTCAGCACACCTCCACCAGCCGGCAAACCTCCACCAGCTGGCAAAACTCCACCAGCTGACACACCTCTAGTCAGCACACCTCCACCAGCCGGCAAAACTCCACCAGCCAACAAACCTCCACCAGCCGACAAACCTCCTTCAGCCAACAAATCTTTAGCTGGTATACCTCTATCTATTATTCACTGGTCCTGGGAGACACTTCCATGTTTTTTTTTTTTTTTTTTTACATGTTTGAATGACATTAAAATATCTGAATCTGAACTTTCTCCAACCAGTAAACCTCCTCCAACCAGGAAATTTCCACCAGCCGGCACATTTGCTTCACCCGGCCTACCTCCTCCAGCCAGCAAATCTTCACCAGCCGGCAAACCTCCTCCAACCGGCCTGTCTCCTCCAGCCGGCAAACCTCCACCAGCCAGTTCATTTCCTCCAACTGGCAAACCTCCTCAAACCGGCAAAGTTCCACCAGCTGGCAAATTTTCACCAGCCGACAAACCTTCAGCTGGCAAACCTCCTCCAGCCTAACCCTAAGCCTTTTGACACTTAATATTGCCAAGAAATAAACTTGAACTTAAATAAATTCAAGTCAATCAGTAGTTGCATCTTATTTCTTCCTTTTGATGTTTTTCATGAAAAATAAATGATAAGTGATTTAATTCCAGTGTTTATTGCAGGTGAAAAGTAGTAAACTGCTGTTCAGACTACAGCAGCCAGTAAACAGTCACTACAAAAATATTTTGAGCTTTTGGACATTTACTTAGCCCAGTTCATTGTTGTTGGGCTCGTGTTCCCTATTTAGTTATTCAGTTTGTATGTGTATTGTTTATCATGAGGTCTTTGTGTTGTCCCTTCCACTTTTTCAAAAGTTTCAAAAGTTCTCAAGTCAGTTGTGTCCCCCCCACCTCTGAAATCAAAATTTTGTCCATGGGTTGTAGAAAAAAGAAAACTGAATGCTAAATGGAGTCTTGATAGTGTTGAGGTGAAAATTCTTGTATTTTTAAGTAAAGTCAGTGAAAGCCTTAAAATTGCAAATACAGATTTTTAATCTGTAGATGTTATAGGGAGATATGAAGTTTTAACAGTTACAGGGTACTATATCTTGTTTTCAAAGGAAAGTGATTTCTAAAACGAGTGAGCTGCTTATGTTTGTGGGTGTCTTTCTCAGTGAGGGAGCTGTTTGAATTTTCAACAGCTCATCACCCGTCTTAAATGCTGTTGGCAATTGCCATCACACAGGTGTGGGGGTGACAGTATTGGCCAACACAGAGCAATTCACCTTCACATGTTATTTAGCTTTTGATTTCTTTTTCAAATACTGCAATAAAGTGTCGACCACCATACCCATCTAATACGACAAATGATCAAAACAGCTGGTACTGATATTCCATTACCAACTCACCATCTGTTATATCATTCATGTCCTATAAAATCATTTGGAAGTAAGATATATTTAATTACTAAATATTTACTCCAACTGATGCTGGTTCACACCCAGGTATGAAAAAAAAAATCATTCTGTGTTTTATTTGTTCTATTGAATGCATCCATATTAACTTGTGCTTGTGCTAGTCAATGGATTTGTCTGTAGACATTTTGTAAGTGGGACAGCAAGTATAAGTTGATCACTGGACACTGAGAGGATTGTATTGTCAAAGTTAATGATGACAATCATGATCACACATGTTGACCACCTGACCATCTGTTCATTTGTTCTTAAGTGCTTGATCATGACACTAGCCGCCCTGTGCTGCTTTCAGCCGTCACACAGTGGGGACGCTGTCTTTGCATCATATGGCCCCAGACTTTGGAACAGCCTTCCTGAACATCTCAGGGCTATTGAAAAAGTTATCAAAACAAACAAATAAGTTAATATATTTTTAAAAACTAATCTTTTTTTCCATGTATTCTCTCTTCCTCTCTGTTTATTCTTTGCTATTAATTTTGATGTATTTTAGAGTTTCTATTGTTTCAGTTCATTCAGCTGTATGAAATTTGATACCGAAACAAACTGAATTTAACGGAATTGAACTGACACGGCCAGTAAAGGCAGTTGGTTGACATTAAATCCTAATCCAGTCTATAAATGCCGCCACCTAGAGTCTTTTAGGTGTTTTTACAACGTAATGTGGTGACTCACACCGTAATCGCACCTTTATTTATAATCCTACATAACACTACCATGACTCGGGCAGGGTGTAGCCTATCACTCTCTGTAGGGGGGGGTCAAGCCACAATACTACAACCTGTTGTGTTACTAACCACAACACATGGTTAATCCTTGGCCAAAATGTGTTTGTGCTGAGAAATCGCATGAAACTGATCAATATTCACCCGCTGTAGTGTCATCCCGCCACAGGGGGGCGCTGTGTGTGAAACGACACCCCGGCCTGCCTACTTCCGCTGGATGGAAGCTTTCGTGTCGCAGATTCGACAGAAATTTCACTCCACGCAAAATGAAATTTAGGGTCTAAGTCTCTATCCAGTGATTATAAGCAGCTATATTTTGGTCCATGAAGATAACGTAATTAGTGGCGTGGTGCTGTTTTCAGGGCACGAGGAATGGACGGGCAGAAAGCAGGTAGGAACCGCAGTTAGCTTCAACTCGAATATGTTTGTTCGGTCTTCATGTTAGCTTGGCCACTGCAAAATAAACAAACCTGTCCTGTGCTGTCTGCCGTGGGTGAAAAATGGTGCATTTACTGCTCACGTCGTGGACGTTAGTTACGAGGCACTTGTTACGGTTCAGTTGCATTGAGTCTGCAGAGCTTGGCTTCCTGAGCTGGGCAGCTTTTTGTCGACTGTGATGTGTTTTTTTTTCACTGTGAGCACGAAGTTTGAGTTAGCCTCAAGCTCAATGATATCACCGGGTTATGTTACTAAATTAATGCACGGAGGCAGCGCACTGTGTGGGTAGAGTAATAATGAGGGATCGTCCGCCAAATGAAGGAGTGCAAGAGAAATATAGAATGAGCACTTATAGATTTACTTGTCCCTCCATTTTCCCCCAAATTAAAGCTTTGCAGAATCACGTGATACAGTTCATTGAAAAAGTAGACTGGCTCAGTGCTGTAGATTCACAAACATGAGCTGACAGCTAAACATAACTAGAGACAATCAGCGCTTTAACTTCCACTTTCCACTGTTGCCTTAGTACGTCAGCAGGGCCTGATAGCACAGTAGCGTTGTTAAGTTTGATTTCTATAATATAACACTGTTGTATTGCCTTTTATCTGTTGTCTCCCACCCATAAACTCAAAGGTCAAAGCCTTTTGATCACCAAACATGCTTTGGAAATTGACACATCCTTGGGTGATTTCCTGTCAAACTATATGGGTAAATCAGTTTGTAGAGGTAGTTTTTTCACCCCTCTCAGGAAACCTCCATACACCAAAAGCTAGGTTTTCAGAAATTCAAATGAAAGAAAAATGTAATATTTAATTTTCTGGTCGACGATTTAATTACAACTTATTTTGACTACCTGTTATGGACATTAGGATAATGGCATTTACTCATAATGTATAAGGGCAGTCTTGTGTTTCAATTCAGACTGACAAAATAAGACCAAAATTGAGTTACACAACTGTCACAGGACAGCAGTGTACATTATAAAGTTAATTAATCTCTTGGTTGTGGAGCAGTGGGTCTAGAGATGTGTAAAGCACATGTTCCTCACTGTTTCAGAGCACTGTACCATTTCTGAGCCTGAAGAGGTCAGGTTAACATCTTGATAGAGCATCTCAGAGGAAGAAAACCAGCAATTTTGTGATGTTGATGGGTAACAAAGTTGAAATAGCTGGTTCATGAAGAATGTTGTGACAAAAAAAAAAAAAAAAAAAAAAAAATGTCTTCATTAGTTTTAGTGTAGGCGCACCAAAGTGCACAACACATTTCAGAGTGTGGGGATGCTGTAGAAAAAGGAGAAGTTGTTGAAAAGGGTGAATATCAGCTGAACTACATTTAAAGGAACTTTCTCAGCAGTTTTGAAGATTTATCTATGACTGTGTTACCCAGTTAGAGGAAATAGGCCATAAAGTCACGAGAAAACATATTAAAGATGCATTTAAGTAGCCTTATGAATATTCACTCTCACTGACATTTGACAGAAGTTTCCTTTTACCACCGCCTGACTCTGCTTCTGTAAAAACTGCACAAACTCTTAAGGAAACTCTACCCATGTCTGCCCCACTTGATAATGGTCTGATGATTTGAAAATGAAAAATCCTTTAGTTGTTTCTTTGTGTCTTTATTCCTGTTGTTTGATAATGAACACGCTGTAATCAGGGCCTGGTTTGTTTGAATCTATAGTGTCTGGGCATACAACTGTATGCATGACACAATAATAAAAATATCATATGATACCATATCATCATATGTCTTCTGTCATTTTAGGCTGTTTTAAAGCTTTAGATTGTGCTAAATTGACAAATTGATGCATTGTTTGGTCATGTTGCACCTTAGAGTGTTTTCTCAAAAAGAGACCGTTTTTCTTGTGAAGCTTCAGATAAACCGGCACTCAGCAGTGTGAGGCGCTGGGAAAACATGCCTTCAAAATAGTCATCTTCCTCTGGATCTCCCTTCTCTTTTTCTCTCTCTGTCTCTTCAGCCGGCACAATGTTTATGTGTCGGCTGTGCAACCTCTTCTCTCCCAGTCGCTCTCAGCTGCTGACCCATTGCTCCCAGCTTCACCCACAGCAGGAGCCTCCTGATGACATCATCGTTGCACTGCAGCCCCTTCCAGCAGAGACTGTGGAAACGCTGACAGGTTACACACTGAACACCACTGCTGCTATAACTGGCAAATGCAACAACCAGAGTGTTTACAACTAATATACGTAGAATAGAACCAGGACTAGATTCAATTCACTGAGTGAATTCATGAAAAGTTGTCATGTGAAAGTAGAGCACCAGTCAAAACACTTATAATGAGGTGGACAAGAACATGGGAACAAAAAAGCAGAAGAAATATAAAAGACCAGGTCAAACAAGAATATAAACAGAATACAGACTGTAGTTTAATTGAAAAGATGTTTCAAATAATGTGTGTTTTTGGAAGAGTTTTAATGACATTAAGTGACACTGCATTGACTAACTTTGGGGTCATAGGGGAGTTAATAACTCAGAGATATGGCTAGATGACAGTTCAAAATATGTCTTAAAAGGTGATAAGTAACATTTTAAAATGACTAAATTGAGTTGCAGTGCCATATGATTCCTCATATGATTTTCTATGCATAACAAAACACATTAATTCCATTATTAAATCCCAACCATCTAAAACTTACCCCGGGTATCCATTGGCCTTAAAATGTGCTAGATACTTAAAGTCTCTTCTATTGACATTTTATTTGATGTTAATGCACTGAGTGAAATGTTATTTTTTCTATTTTTTATGTTTTATTCTTTAAGACCACTTGGTGTTTTCTTTAAATAGATTGGAACAGTTGAATCCAACAGAAAGCAGCATCTTTGATTTTACCCATTTCAGTCATGAAGGGGAGGAGCCAGCTTCAATAGGGAGTTTTAACTAGAGACCTTGAAACATGTGAGATATGGATTGTGCAGATGATTGACAGCAATCTGTGCTACTGTCCTGCTGACCCACAGAGAGCCCAGTGAAGCGAAAACGAGGACGACCAAAAGGCTCCACCAAGAAGAAACAATCTGACTGGACAGAGGACAAGACCTGCTCCACCCTTTCTCCAGAGGAGAAAGATAAGGAGGAAGAGAAGAAGAAGGAGGACAGAGACAGTCAAGGTAGCTCTGGGGAAGGATGTGTTATCAGCGTGTAGAATACAGGACAGGCATCCTCTGCAGCCAACTAGGCTGTATCGTACATTTTTGATAAATATCACCTTCATACTTGAGTGACAGGTGCTGCAGCTATTCTCTGCTACACAGTCGGCTGTATCAGTTTTATAATATCAACAAACACTTAAACACTTTTTAAACTGTAAGCATAAATCCACAATACTGTTATAGCAAAGAGCTCAACAGTCAAATGAGTTTGGTTACAATAGAAATAATCTGTTATTTTTATACTGTATGACTCTTATGTCTGACATATTTTCTATCTAGGCCCTTCTTATTTTATATTGTTACCAGTTTGGTTGCTTCTTTTTTTTTTTTTTGCCAAGCTCTTTCTCTACAGCTAGTTAATAATTCAGCAGCTATTGGCAGACCAGCACAGACAACTGTATTCATGGCCCCAGTTTTCAACACTGAACACATGAAAAAATATATTCTGAAGACGGGACTGAACTATTTTGCAAGCATAAATTTTGTTTTGATGAAGAGGTAATAGTTTTTCAGCTCCTGATAGATGAGGATAATTTTACATGTTGAAGTTGTTAGTTAACTTATCCTGACAACACGATGCAGCCTATTTAGGCTAAGGTGTGAGGTGGTGAGGGATTAATTGACAGGAAAAAAGTAATATTTGTTCTACAGTCTGGAAAAGTTTCAGTGGATGGCAGGTTTATTTGGGTCGTATCTGCATACAAAGACAGAGTGAACAGGCAGGACAGGCTTGGGATCCCTTGTATCTGGGACCCCAAAAGGCTCAGTGAAATCAATGCACCTGTACATTTTTCCTGTAAAATATGTGAATTGTCAGAAATGATTTAGCATGTAGACTTATTTGCCCGCAGCATCTGTTGTTTTCTTTTCCAATGCATGTTTATTTCACATTTAATTTATGACTGGAAGTAATTAATCTGTGGAATTACATATATTTCTAGTGCCTAGACTCTCCCTACTGTTTTTTGGGTCCAGCATGTTTCTGGGGTTGGAATTCTAAAAGTAATTTTGATCGTAAAGTCAATCCTGAGGTATGTCAGTTTTAGTATTTGTGTTTCTGCAGTTGTCGTTCTGACCCGTCTTTGCTTTATGCTCTTAGGTGACAGCCATGATGGGATGTTGGGCTTGGAATGTCGGAAATGTCATCGCTCGTTCAGCAACAGACGACAGATCCTCAAACACATCTGTCTGAAGGAAGAGGATGGGGAGGAGGAAGAAGAAAATGGTGAGGGGCAGAAAGACAAAAGCAGTGACTTGAAATAACAGTAGAAATGTTAACATTTGGCAAAGAACCTGGTAGAAAAATGGCATTAAAAAAACAGCAAGCAGACGTGATCTGAGGGAGCTTGAAGGGAGACATGCCTCCTGTTAGCGTAAATAATCGAATGCGTCCTTCTTGGTAACTATAGATCCTGAGGAATAGGGTGGAGGAATACACTTTCCAGGAGGTGGTGTGTAAGCTTAATGGGACAGTGGATGGGGTGCTGGCATTGGCCTCCACATACAATCTGTAATACCTGATTGAACCCAGGCGTGTCACTTGAAGGAGCATCTCTCTACTTACTGTGTCACCATTTGCAGTAGATTATTTTACATATTTGTAGTTTATTTTATTTTTAGGAAACCAGCATTTAATATCATCCCTCATTGTCAGTTTTAGCAACAAGCACATTATCTGCTCATTGTTCCGGTATTAATCCAGTACAACTACTTCATTGTTCAGTGACTGATTGTGCTACTCTGCACTTATTACACATCCTCTAGAGCTCATCTTTACCACATGCAATGCTGCCTGCACCAAAAAGACAAATTACTGTGTATTTCTTTTTCTTAGCAAACAAAGTGATTCCGTTTCTGATTAAGAGACATCATCAGAGAAAAGATTATTTTTTTGTCTCTAAATCTAATTTCAGAGAGTATTTCTGGTGGAGCAGGAGCTGGGGGCTCTGAGAGTTTGGACCCCGATGGAGGAGCTGCTCCAAACCGAGCTGGCCAAAACTCAGCCAGAGTGGGACTGATGCGAGCAAAAAGTAAACTGCAGAATGGGAGGGGGTTCTTTAAATCAGTGCTTCCTTGGAGAGACATGAATTGGCTGCTGTAAAATGGCGATAAAGTGTCAGCTGTGTCAGTAGTAAAAGCAAAGGATTGTCAGTGATTGATATTATAAATCATACAGTTCTTTCCATCCCATGCAGAGGTGTCCTCTGCTTGGGACAAGAGTGAATCAACGAGCTGGAGAGAGACATTCTGAAAAAGTGTTATCAAGACAGTGAAACATCTCAAAATCTACACTGAATGTCGGCTAGTTGGCAAGTGGTGTACTGTAGCAATTTGCCACCATTTATTTATGTGAAGTGATTGAAATACAGTTACAGGTGCTTAGGAACTTGCATTTTTACCCTTGTTAGTCTCCCCCATCAGACTAACTCTAACTTGTTTTCACTAGGTTAGGCTTTGTTTTACAGTAGCACAAGAACAATAATTTTTGTGTTTTTTTTTTGTTTTTTTTTAATTTATTTATTTTCTGCCTTTTTGAGGATCCTGTTTTCCACTTTATTGTGTTTTGTTTTACTGCTTTCTGACTCTTCATTGTTTTTTGCTTGTAGCAGTGGACAGCTTCAAAGCCCAGAGAGCAAATAGAAGAAATCAGATGCAATGTGATGACCGCAACACCGCCTCCAAAGAACAAAACAGGAAGGCAGTGGTCAGCATTGTTCTGACAGAACATGAAATACTTCCAGGTTAGTCCAAAGGATATCTTGGGCTGGATCCAAACATCAGCACTCTGATTTAGCAGACTCAGCCCTTGTGGACTTCAGTCTTGCATATGGTCACGTTAACTATAACAGTGTGCATTGTTACATCAAATCTGTGTCAGGCTGTGGGGACAAAAAACGTTAACTGGATTGATCATATTTGTTTTGCTAACTCAATGAAAATTGTTTGTTAATTTGCCCTGCAAATTCCATAGAAATCCAACAGGCCTTTTGTGTATGTGTGCAATATCAAATCTCACTACATCAGTAAACTTACACATATAAAATGAAAACGATTTTAAAAAACACATACAGTGTTAGGCTATATGAACTGTCAGTTACTTACATTTGTGCATGTCTTTTGTGGATTTTTTGGCATGCTTGTTTTGTTATTATTCATATTTTTTGCTTACTCCCCATAATGCCTTTATGCCATCACATCATTATTTCTATGAATTTTGGATAATCCCTCTAATAAGGTCTGCTCCGCATGAAAGTCCATGTGTGCGCCCTTGCGGACTTAATAAATGGTAGAAATGGACAGGCCTTGCTGCGTCTGACATCACAGGAATGCGCCCGTTAAGTCTGCTAGTTTGTAAATGCAGGGAATTCCACACATTTGGATCCAGCCTTTGTCTTTTTTTACATTGTTGGTAGTATTAGAATGCAGCACTGATTTTACTGCTACATACAGTGTATTTATGGTATACGATAGTTATGAAAATCCCACGTTACCTTTAATTTACCAGGTGCAACTAAGATGGTTCCAGTAGAGGCCAGTCCAGCAGAAGCTGCAGCCAAACAAGCTCAACCTCAGGTGAGCCCAGAAATACACAAGAACCTCAACCGTCAGTCTGAATTTCCTTCCTGGCATCATGCAATCTCAGACATGAACCACAGAGAAAAGAACCATTTTACTGATGTGGCCTTATCAGCAAATCAATTGATTGGAATAGCAAAATGCAGTAAAAGTGCAGCATTATGTACTCATTTGTTGGAAGGCAGAGCCACATAAACAATATACAGTGTCATACAGAACTCATGTGTTTGAAGCATTTTTGGTAAATTAGGTTATTCAGGGGGATCTGGAGTGAATGTCCATGTTTCATATCCTGATCAGCAATGTTAGTCTCAGAACTAGGACGTATCCCTCAGTGAGTAGAATACTAAAATCCCATTAGTTCCACTACAGCATTTTCTACAGCGTTAGTGACCAAGAGGACATTTTTGAATATGAATATGTGTATGACGCTTATTATTATTATTAGTTTTCATAATCCCAGAGAAGAATTGTTCACGGCTATTGGGGCTTACAGCATATATAAAGGTTACCAAATTATGTATGCAATCTGAAAATTTTTCTTCAAAGGTGTATAAATACATAAGAATCACAAATCAGGAGAAAATAGAGTTTGCTGAGCAAGTCTTGGTTACTGCAAGAGTTTCCATAACAGCTCTCTCAGGGTGGCTAGTCATAGGAATGATCATTAAGGTTAAAAAAAAAAAAAAAAAAAAAAAAATCAGATTGTTTAGACAGAAGCATTCATGGCATAACATGTGATAAACAGTATATTTTAAAGTTTTAAACCCTTGCAACATTTTTTAGGATTATTGTGTTTTTTCATATACCGTGCATAAGCCCTTAAATTTGGGTAAAACAACATGAAGAAGTAAGCAAGCTGTCTTTCCAAAAAATATGTTCATTTTAGGTTTTCAACCAAGATTGTAACTGTCAGGTTTCTCTTTATCGTTTCCGCTGATCCCAGTGCTGCGTGTATTTATTCAACATATGTTTGGGCTTCCAGGACTTGGCAGCTTCCCAGACTCAGACACAAGACTCTGACAGCCAAGCCACCACTTGTCAGAAGAATGCTGACCAAGACACTGAGCCAAGGTAGTGCACTGGAAAACATTCACAGTTGTCATGTATCGTATAATTATTTGAATTTAGGCCCTACATAGAAAATTTGTTATTGTAACACTGCACCGTCTATAAAATTAAATACATATTAACACGATAGTTAAGTGGCAAATGTGGTAACTCTTCAGTGACTCATGCAGACCCTCTGTTTCCTACTCTAGTCCAAACCCTGCCTCCCAGCCAGCAGCAGCCAGCAGAGGCTTCCAGGAATACGCCATCAAGCAAAACTCTACCAGGTGCTGGACACACACACACACACACGCACACACACACACACACACGCACACACGCACACACACATACATACTATTGAATAATTTTTCTTAGTTTATTGCTATTGTTTATATTTTATTGTGGTTATATTTTGGTCTATGCTAGTTTCCTACGTTTCCTATGAAGTAAATTTGATAGATTGGTTTTAGTTTATAATAAAAAATTATGTTAGGAAGAGCTAAAAGTCGAGTGTTTTTTTTTTTTTTTATGAAGATGTGCTTGGCGATGTTTTCTCCTGTAGCTCTGAGCCAACTGAAGAACTTTTTTTTTGTTCATAGCAGCAACATGAACAACTAAATGATGGTAAATGTAATAATGTTCTTGTTATTGTTTGTTTCCCAGTCTAATTCAGAGCCAGTTGAAGATCTTTACCTGTGAGTTTTGCAATAAGATCTTTAAGTTCAGACACTCGCTGATCGCCCACCTGAGGACACACACCCAGGAGAAACCATTCCACTGTCCACACTGCGACTACGCATCAGCCATCAAAGGTGAATCCAGAACTGGCCTTCAGGAGAAACCAAACCACTGTTTACTCAGTGACTACACCCTGAATACTAAACGTAAAAATTCAACAAAATCAGTTTGATGTCATATTAACTAAATATTAATATTAACTAAATATCATATGAACTAAATGTAAGAGCAGACACTAAGGGGAAACTGTTGAACTGTCTTTACTGTGACCGCGCCTGTGTTGCTGAAGGTAACACCAACGCAAAGTTCAGAATCATAAAGAGGGATAATTTGCATCCACATTAACAACCCCCAGCCAAACATCACCTTCTGTTTACATGACATTTTATGGTTTAACAGACAAAGTAAATTTAGTCACAAAGTGATTCTCCACTTTGGTTTAAACATTTCATCATCCTGCTGAGTTATTTTTTTTTTTAAACTAGAATCACATTTTGAAAGGTTATACAAGAAGCTTATTCTTGGTTGCTGACTTTTCCTTCAAAGCCAACCTGGACGTTCACCTGAGGAAGCACACAGGAGTGCGATTCAGCTGTCAGTACTGCTCTTTTACCTGCCTCAGCCGCGGACACCTTAAGGTACTGCTTCTATTACTAGCAGTAGTTGTCATAACAGAACTGGTAACCTTTACATAATTAGTGTTGGCATGCAAGTCTTCAAGATGAAATGTAAACTCGTTTCGTGCATGCCAGATGAAATGGAGCATGAACATGTTTATAATTATTTTGTTGAAAATGTCCCTTATCTTCCTAAGAGCCAAAGTGCAGAGTAGCAGTGCTGTGATGGTTTTAACCCTGCCTCTGTTTGTGATTCTGATGGCAGTGATTCTGATTATGCTGGTCCACGTAGAACAGCAGGATTTATGACTCTGATTGTTGTTGTGTTGCTGCTGGTCCTTATCAAGCAAGTCTACTTCAAGATGAAGCGGCGTTAAATTTGTTGCTGCTCTGGTTTTGTTTTCAGTTCTGCTTCTGACTGGAATTGATGGTTTTACTCAGTTAGATAGTTTGGCTTCATTTTGAGGGCAAAGCCAAATAGCATTTCTGTTTGTGATTGTGAGTTTGTCTGGTTCTACAGGTCCATATAGAGCGAGTCCATATGAAGGTGAAGCAGCATTGTGGATTCTGTAAGAAAAAATACTCAGATGTGAAGAACTTGCTGAAACACATGGAGCAACGGCATAACCTGAAAGACCCCGCTGTACAAGAGAGCTACCAACAACTCAGGTTGGACCTGTCTGTCTGCCTGTCTGTCTGTTCATCTGTCTGCCTAGTTACTGATGTATCTTTCTGTTTCACCAATTTTATTTTAGGTTAAAGACTCGGCAGGGCCAGCGACAGCTCCTGTACCACTGTCCCACCTGTAACCGTCGCTTTAAGAACCAGCTGGAGCGAGAGCGCCACCTGCTGGTCCACGGCCCTCAGCGCCCTTTTGCCTGCCTGCTCTGTGACCATGCCTCGACCAAGATGTCCGCTCTTGCCTCCCACGTCAGGAAACACCTCTTCCTGTATGTCTGCTGTAGCTGCAGAGGAACGTTTGTCAGCTCTCAGAGACTCAAGAGTCACCTCAAAGAGTCTCACCCCGACTTGGACCAAGAACAGGCCTTCACTGACTGTATCAACAACAGCTACTACCTGATGCAGCCTGGAGGAGAAGGGTGGAGGGAGGGACAGGAGGAGGGGATGGAGGAGGAGGATAGGAGAGAAGATGAGGGCCAAGATGAGCAGATGAAAGAGGACAATAGAAGGACTGGTGTAGGAGGAGAGGAGCGGATAGATGAGGAGGGTGAGAGGCTGAAAGTAGGAGGAGAGGAAGAGAGAAAACAAGAAGACAAGGATCAAACTCAATCTCAAGATGAGTGTGCAGAGGAAGAGCAGAGGATAGACCGAGAGACAGGGAAAGAGGGAGAGGGAGAAAATGGGTGTTCAGAGACTGGCATTCACAGAACAGTTCAGGATGAGGTTTCCATAGAAACCACCACTCCCATCACACATACACTTGTGTCATCAGACAGTACAGCAGCACCTCTGGTGGAAGAAAGTCCAACTTCACATTCAAACACGGTAAATTAAACACATCTGTTGTCAGCTTTCTCTGTGTAATAGTTTTTCTTTAGTTTTAGTCGTTTGTGTAATTTCTTATGTTTATAGCATTGCTAGCTCTAAAGTAGGGGGGAAATTCCTAGTGCTTTTCTAATTAATTATTTTATTAGTAGTCTGACCCCTCCTTGTTTTCTGCTGCCATGTGTGTGACACTGTCCACCAGAGTGCCTTCCAGCAGGTGGTGTCATCTCTTCAGAAGACTCAGCTCAACATGGAGACTTTTCAGCGACTCAGGAAGGTCTATGGAGAGATGGAGTGTCAGTACTGTGGTGAGTAGGGACGGAGGGATTAACGGTTTTACTATACACTAGGCTTGGGCCGATTGACGATCAAATCAGCAATCGGTGATGGACAGAGTCCATGGTGATTGCCAGTTTAGCTGCCGATGCTGTACGATGCAAAGCAGTCCATAATGAATAGAGAAGCTGCATTTTATTTTACCTTTCAGTACATGGGTGCAAAGAAAGACTGGTGCTTTGCATCTGTGACACTGTGTGTTCTTGTTGTGCTATGCCTTCTGATGTCTCTTTTTCTCCCTGGTGTCTTAAGTGGCTCTGCTGGATATAATCAAGTTTTCCCTGCTCCACAGGTAAACTGTTCTGGTACAGAGTCCACTACAACCTTCATGTGCGCACACACACCAAGGAGCACATGTATTACTGCTCACAGTGCAGCTACTCTTCCATCACCAAAAGCTGTTTAAAACGGCATCTGATCCAGAAGCACAGTGGCATTCTGCTGCCTTGCCCTAATCCCGGCTGTAAATACACCACGCCTGATAAATACAAGCTACAAGCCCATCTAAGGACGCACCAGGAACAGGTAACCAGACTTAATCCTCTAATGACCCCGGTGGAAACAGCTACTGTTGTGCTAGTGTTTTCAGTGGTTAGTAAATTCTCAGGAAATCTTCTCTGGTAGCCTACGTAGACTCTTGCCAGGCAACAGAGGAGAGAAACTGAAATCTGTTGATATACACAGGAGCTATAGAAAAACTACACAAACTTATGGTTGTATACAGTTTGATTTACTGCGATATAATATGTGAAAATCTTTCAGCCTATTACTGACAACTGTCCACCAACTACCAACCACCACCTCCAACAAGTGACCATAATTTAATATGGTCATACATTACAGAAATGGGAGCATTGCAGTTCAGCTGTAACACTGGCCTATAATTAATGATTTCATTAAGGAGATTTTCAAGTTGTCTTTAAAATGGTCGTTAGTGGTAAAGATTCATGAAAAGTTGCATTCATGCTGTGGCCTTAATGTTGAAGAGCTGTAATTAAGCCCTAAGCCTAGAAAAAAAAAATCTATTTCTGTCAGGGATGAGAGAGCTCTGTGCAGGTCTTAATGGCTTTGTCTTGCTTTTGTTTACAGGGGGAGAGCGTATCCTGTCCTGTCTGTCAACAGAGCTTCCCAGAGCGCAGACTGAAGAAACACATCAAAACATCCCACCCTGGTAAAGAACATTAACTCATTCAACTATTTGACACCTATTCCCTGTATTGTTTAATGAACTTGAACTTGAAAGAAAATCAGCGCAAGGGCTGGCAAATAGACGTTTTTCAGAGTGGACGTTTTGACGTGAAACAGCAGGTAAACACAGGTGTTACTAATGACATTAATTAAGGTTCCTGTTCCATTTAGGCCTAACACAGCCAGGGTCCTGCTGGTGTGCATGCTGGCTCACTGGAAAAGGCTCTAGTGAATTTGATCCATAATTAATTATTTCTGCAATATCGCCACAATATTGATATCAACATGTTAGATCAGAAGATATTATGATGTTTGATTTTGTCGTCCACCTTTAGTAGCTTGTGGAGCAGCTGGGTTAACCTATTGTGCTTGTTAAAGTCACAGGCAGTTTAAAAAATGTGTGTGTGTGTGTGTGTGTGTGTGTGTGTGTGTGTGTGTGTTTTGCACAGACTCTGTTTCCATGCAGGGTAAAGGGCTGATGGTGAAGCGTGCAGAGAAGTGCCCATACTGCGATTCTTACTTCCTTAAGAACAGCAGTGACCTTCAGCAACACATCTGGGCCCATCAAGGTACACACACACACACACACACACACACACACACACACTGCACCAACCTGCAGCTGAGTCAGTCCTCAATTTCCATTGTAGACTGAATAACAAATTGCACAATAAACACATTGACGAGTCAGCATACCTGCTGTTGACTATTTGTCTCATGACTGTGTGTGTGTGTGTGTGTGTGTGTGTGTGTGTGTGTGTGTGTGTGTGCGTGCTTGTCTATGCATCTGAAGGTTTGAAGCCGTACCGCTGCAGTGAGTGTGACTACGCGGGCCGCAGTAAAAGTAACTTGAAGACTCATATGAACCGGCACAGCACAGAGAGAAGTCACCTGTGTGACCTGTGTGGAAAAAAGTTCAAATCTCAAGCTACGCTGAAAAGCCACAGACTCAGCCACTCTGCCGAAGGTACATACATGTCAGAAGTGTTGATCTTTGTTATTAGTTTAATAGTATTATTCCCCTGTATTGATGAGTTACTTAGTCATCAAGCCTGTTGTTCTCAGTGTTATCATTGATTATTATTTTGTTCATTTTGCAACCATTCTGTGTGAAGATAGCTTTAGTAGCAAAAATATGAGGAAGAATACAAGTGTGTTGCTTTGTAGAAATGATAACAATGATGATGATGTTTTCCCCAGGGAAACAGTTTCACTGTTCAGAGTGCGACTACACGTGTGTCTCTAAACCTGCCTTGCTCAGACACATGGAGCAGCATGCTGAGTTCAAGGTTAGAGCACACACTCCACACAGCCTTCAAGTGCGTAGATATTACATAAGAAACATTACATTACATCTGACAGAGAATATGAGTGGAAACACAACATTTCAACCAGAAGAAATCATGTCCTGTAAATCCTCTTAAAATAAAAACCTCTTTTTTAATCCCACGCTTGCTGATGCGTTCACCGCTTTTATTTATGAGTCAGATCCCTAAAATTGACTTATTTGTCCGTTTTTCCGTGGTTTATTTCATTTTATCACTTATCAGTAAGGAGCGACCATTTAGCACATCACCACTGCCAGTACAGCGTCCAAGCACAAAAATCACATTTGAACAGATTTTATAAAAGTCACAGACATAACAGATTTGAGAAAAAAAAAATGCTGGACAGGAAGCAGCATGTTTGAAAGTTTATAGTTTTACTTTATGCAAATATTAATACAAAATGGAACAAAGAAATTTGACAAAATTATTTTTTTTTTGCATTAATGTATTCATATCTAGTCTGCTTCATTGATGGTCTTCTTCAATAATTTAAAAAGAGAAATTCATTGCACCCATTTTCTTTTATATTTCTAAATTCTCTACTAAAATAAAACAACAGTAGCAAATAGATCATAAAGCTAGCCTTGTCCTTATAGTCGAGCATTGAGAGAATGGCCAGCCGGTCAGTAGACCATGAAAATGTCTAATCCAGTGTCTCCCCATTGTGCGTGGGTGCACTCATTTGTTTGTGTTATATTTATTTATGCAGCCATTCCGTTGTGCCCACTGCCATTACTCCTGTAACATCGCTGGTCCCCTGAAGCGACACTACAGCAAGAAACACCCAGATCAGGAATACCAGAACGCCGGACCTGGACTGCCCAACCCAGACGCTCTGGAGCAGCAAGGTCTGTCTGTCTCTGCTCTTAAAGCCATATTTCACTTAACACCAATGAACAGTGAAAGGAGGTGACCGCATGGCTATCACTAATACACTAGAATGGTTGAAAAATGACATTGTACCAGAGCGATATATCACTTTAATTACTTATTTTTTCTTCTCCATTAGTTATAACATCATCAGTGTGTGACAGAAGTGTATCTTCCATAAGTTTTGATGTGCTCTTGAGCAATACAATGAACCCTTACCTGTGCCTTGCGTTAAGTAGTTAATCAATAACTGCTGT
Source organism: Myripristis murdjan (assembly GCF_902150065.1). Classification (NCBI taxonomy): domain Eukaryota; kingdom Metazoa; phylum Chordata; class Actinopteri; order Holocentriformes; family Holocentridae; genus Myripristis; species Myripristis murdjan. Next base: position 6,687,550 of record NC_043995.1, on the reverse strand, counting down.
ATGATGTGCTGTGCATAACAGCTTTTCAACAGCTTGATACAGTAACACCAAAAATGAAAGCAAGGGCAAATAATTTGATTGTGTGCATGTTTGTAGAGTCGCTCTCAGCTGTTAAATTATTAAATTATTATTCAAAATGGGAAATTGGAGATACGAGGTTTGTACAGTATCACACAACATTGCTTCTGTATGTGCTTGTGTTTAGGCGGTATGAAGTGTCCTCTATGTGAGTTTGTTTATGGCACTAAGTGGGAGCTGAACCGCCACCTGAAGAAGAAACACAACCTGACACTGGTGGTAGGACACACACACACTGAAAACTCACAGGTATAGACAAAAGACACACACACACACACACACACACACACACACACACACACCCTGACACAGACAAAAGCATTGGTTGATTCATTTCTGTCCTCAACCATTGCAGGTACGGAAATAAATGATGACTATATAGATGTCCATTCTACCTCACAGATTTACACGATTTAAAAATGCTTTCAAAATAGCAACAAGCCCACTGTGGAAGGCGAGGCACCTTGCCAACAGGCCTATTAAAGAGAATTTTTGTTTTTTCATCAGTTTTAAGGCTGTATGCATGGCGATACATTTAACAAAACAAAACAAAGTAACAATACACTGTAATTTTACACGTTGTAAAATGGGATATTTATAAGAAGACCAGTCATCAGTGTATTCAGGCTATACTGTATGTCCTTTCATTTGTGTCGGCTCTTAATGGCCAGATTCCCAGATGGAAAGCTGGAAAAAGTTTTAAAAGTTCTATTACTATTATAACCATTTCTCATTGCCAGCGTGGTTTTTAGTGTCCTTTTGATCCAGTTTTACCACAAAAAAAAAAAAAAAAAATGTTGCTGGCACACTGGACACTCAAATGGTACAAACAAACTTCGTTAGCTTGACCAAGTTGGAATAGGTAATGAAATTCAGGCTGTAATCTGATATTTTTAACCCTCTGGACATTAATCATTTTTATTTGCCAAAAGCTAGCTATTGTCAGGTGACAAAAACCCTTTAATATTTCTGTGTGTATCCAGATGGTGGGGACAGTAGAGGATGAGTTTGTGCCACTGGGGGAAGAAGAACAGCAGACGGAGGCGGCTGAAGCAGCCCTGCAGGACAGCAGCAACGGTAAATACACTGTCAAACTCTGTTAGTAACTAATGAAATGGAGGCAGCAGCAGCAGCACTGCATGGTAACAGCAGTAGAAATAGATGCACTGACACAGTGATTGACAGAAGTAGCTGCAGCAGCAGGACAAATCAACAACGATGGTGAAAAATTAACTAGCCCACTGACTGGATGACTAACAGACTGAGGAAGTGCTGGTCATGGCTTCTGCTATTGCTATTACATTATATGATATGCTATTAATGCAGTATGTCTATGCAGTAACATACAGAAATGTGTGTCTTTTGTATTCTGCATGTGTACAGGGGAGGTTAATATTCTCCAGCAGATAATCGAAGTCAGCTCAGAGGGACATGACGCTGTCGCCTCCATGGTGGCTATGGCTCCAGGCACGGTTACTGTGGTAGAACAGGTGAACAACCACAATACACTCTACCCAGCAATTCATGAATGTTTATGTGTAAATAAATTTCCTGATGTCGATGTCATCACAGTATGGCCCCCTGAGTCGTGTCTGTCTGTGCAGGTGGCTGATGAGCAGGAGGCTGGTAACCGCAGTGACCAGGTGATGGTGGTGGATGGGGAAGAGGCTCATGATGGTGACCAGGTGATGGTGGTGGAGGAGGCAGACGGCCTGGAGGCTTTGACGGTCTTCACTCAGGGAGAGAACGCTCACCACTACATTGTCTATGTTCAGGAACAGACCGTAGAAATCAACTAGTATGGCTCTTCTTCACCATCACACCGTTGATCAGTTAATGCTGTCAGAAGAAAACAGATTTTTCTTCAAGCCACATTTGTCAGGTACAGAGCCATCAGTGGAGTTTGAGTCTGCAGCAGAGAAATAGCTAACTTAGAGAAGCCATTTGCAGGGGAGGTTTTCAAGAACAGTATGCTGAACATTAACAGCTCCAAGAAAAGACAAATGTGAAGATGCAAGTCTTAACTGAAACCCCGTGCCAAGCGGAAATGTATCAGGTTTTGTCCTGTGGAACAGGTTATATATGACCAACATAACCAAAATCCATTATTTTCCTGAACTAAATGACATGCAGACTGCACAGCCAGTAATGTGTCATGTTTAGTTCATGTCACGTGGCCTTTACGATATACTGGTGTGTTATGGGACATTTAAGTAGACGGTCAGTGATCATTTATGTGTTTTGTTTAATCAAGCAACACAGTCCTTGTGTTGATTTCATTGCTGTGTGGCTCTCCTTTAGACTGAGTTTGACACTTCTAAACAAATGGCAAAGCGCTGTGCTTTTATTTTAATGTGATAATTATGGTAAGCTGTGATCTTGCAGCTGGGGGCTAAAGGTTAGTTCCAAAATGGTAAACATAGAGTCCTATAAATGTTCCTGTGTGTGTGAAATCATAACTGCTTTATACAGTTACAGATTGTCGACTGGCAATGTGAGGAACATGCATATGACATAAGATGAAAGATTTATTTGTATGTAGACTAGAGTCCTGTATTACAGTCTGGATGCTCTCTGTCTTCTAGGAATAATAATGTTCAAAGCAATAGTTAAAATTAAATAAAGACTGGGCTCTGTATGAGATGGTGAGCACGGCCTCCAGAGACTTCTGTCCCCAAAGCCTTAAGCTCTGGTTTGGTGAAGGACGAAGCGGAAATGAGCATATCATGGGTGCTAAAAATGTCAACTAAGATAGACTTAACAATAAGCACATAGAGAGAAAAATAGTTTACTTTTCAATATTAAGACTCTCCATCTCCATTTTATAGTTAGACTTCAACCATTAGGTGATTATGAAAAAAATATGTGCAATATTAGTTTTGTTGCAGTATTTGTGTATTTACAGTTTTGTAATATAAACTATTTTTTAAATAAAACACCTGTCCAGGAATTTGTTGTGCAGTGAAGTGGATTCATTATTTTGGCTTTTGTCACCATTACAGAAAAAACAAACAAACAAACAATGTCTGAATTTTCCTCTTTTTCCCCATTGTGAGAGAATGGAGGAGAGAAAGGATCAAAGTGTCTAACACCAAAAACAACTGAATATGTAGACTATGTTTTAATCATCTTAATGTGTGATGATAAACACACACAACAACTGTTGTAGCTGCTGCAGGGAGAGACATGTTGCTCTCTTCTATACGTAGCAGAAGATCAGAAGCAAATAAAACCTGGCAGACTATTTTTTATGTATCTGATATCAAAAGATCAAATTAACAACTAACTCACACTGCATACTAATTAAGCTGCTTTTTTGTGTACCTGAACTTTGTGTCCGTGTTTTGGATTTCAAGTATGTTTTGACTGAAGATTTATAGTTCAACAAATTAAACTGCATCCATTACACAGTGCACATTAGTGATCCTGCCACCCCGCCCCCAGCACAAACACAAACGCACACACACGCAAAATCTGTTGTGTTAGGAACGTTCCTGTGGGATGTCATTACCATCATTGGATCAGCAGGACAGCCCCATTTACAGAGGCTGGGTGTGGTAGAGGCCCAGGGCCTTGAGGATATGTAGCACAGCAATCATGACCTCTTGTGTTGCAGCGCTGCAGGGGGACAAGATTCCAATTAGGAGACAGCAGCTAGGTCGGACTTAGTTGGCAAACCTGAAGGAAAATGAGACATCACAACACACAAAAAAGTCTTGCAGCGATGCAAGACAGCAGCTTGCAGCGATTCAACTGAAAGGACAGAGATAAGACCTTAAACTAATATATCAGTTGAGATCAGCAAACTAGGAATCTTTCAGAGATGTTGTGAGATGAGAGACAGAGAAGGGGATACATTTATTTAACTTTCAAAGAATTACTGGAAAGACAGGACAACACTTGGTGAGGCCAACAGACAGGGCATAGAGAACCGATCAAAACATAAGTCACGGGAGAGTATACTAAATGAAAATATGATGTTTGCAGCCTAGGAGATGGTGAGACACATCTAAATGTACTGTGCGCTGAAGAAAAGAAGGGTTAAGTTTGAGCCTGCTAAAATGCAAGGGCCAACATGTGATGCCAATGCAACCTTGCTCTTTCTATTTTTGAAAGAATCCAGGCGACCTGCTTAAGTTTCAGGCCTCAGAACATGAATTGGAGAAGAACGGCCTTTCCTATTCAAATCAACGCAGCAGGAGGTGCACCATTTATATGTGAATTATGAATCAGACTGCAGAAAAATGACCGGGTCACACAATTTAATGTCTCCCCTCTGTGGATCAGAGCCCCCTTGCTGCAGCTCACTCTCCGGTCCAGTAGGTGGCGGTGAGGCTGCTTGCTGCTGCATGTCAGACGCTAGTGAAACTAGCGAAGAAGAAGAACTGGTGGGAAATTTGACTAGTGCGCGAAAACACGGACTGTACAGTATACAGTTTTTTTTTCTCCTACTTGCTTTGCTCCTCACAAATGATTCCATGAGATGGACCGATATGTGATGGTTGTGTCTTTTTCTCAAGCTAATGGCCACCAGCAGCAGGTTGCTGAATGTAAGTGAGACGGACATTAGTTAGTTATGCTAATGTTAACGTTGCTGGAAGTTGTCGCTAGCTGGTTGGCTAGTGGAGCTGTCGGCGGAGCGTCACGGTGGGCTAAATAGCTTTCTCGCCACAATAAAAGGCTGGTTGTGTCACTTGACTAACTTCTTTCATGTCAACATGAACTTGTTCAGCGTTGTCGAGGGAGAGAGAAAGGTAAACACTTATTTCAGTGAGGAAATGGCTGTAAGCAAATCCAGTGGTGCTGTCAGCTGCTCATTTTAGGCTCAGAAACAACCAGAGAGAGTTTAGTTTGGACGGCAACATTAGACTCATTCAAGCAGTAAAATGTTTTAGAGTGAAACACAGAGACCATTCCTCTCTAGGAGTTGGTAAGTGACTGGAAAAATAGAGAAAGTAATAATGCACAAGTGTCATTCCTGTGTCAGAGCTATCCGCGTTGAATAGCAGGGAGTGGACTGTAAAATCTTGAAAGAGACATCTGATTTTTCTAGTTGAATTTATAATAGCAAGCTGTGAATGATTGTGGTAAAGCCTGGCGCTGCAATTATCTTTGATGACAGATCTGGAGCCAGTGAAGCAGATATATAACAGACTGGAGTACGTCTCAAGTCAGGAATCGGTGAGAGGGATCTCTGTGTTCCCAGGTAAGTCTGTGCATCTGTGACACTGACAGCTTACACCTAAACTGCTCTTGTTTCACACCACACTGATTTTTTTTTTTTTTTTTTGTCCCCCCCTCTCCTGGCATGTTTTCCCAGCGTGTTCTCTCAGTGGCAGCCCGTCAGCTCAGAGGTGGTACTTTGCTGTCCAGGCTTGTCAGGGAGCAGCGCAGGTGAGAAGATCTGTTAAATGGACTGCATTTCTATAGCGCTTCTCTACTCTGCCGACCACTCACAGCACTTTACAGTCTCTTGTCTCATATTGATCCACTCACACACACATTCACACACTGATGGCAGAGGCTACCATGCGAGGTGCCAAGCTGCCCATCAGGGGTGGTTAGGGGCTCAGTTTCTTGCTCAAAGACACTTTTGCACACCTAATGGAGGAGCTGGGGATTGAATCAATGACACCCCACCCACCCCACCCCAACCCCTCCAGCCCTTTTTTTGTCATTCAAAAAAGCTCTATTTAAAAATTAATATCAACACAGGCAATAAAAGCACTGCTCATGTCCTGATGAATGTATTGAGGCCAAAAAACAAACTGAGTAGATGCATGACTCCCCATGTAACCAGTCTTATTAAAGTGCTGAGCAAAGTGCTATAAAAGGACAGCAATTTTAAAAATAATAAAAAAAAGAAAATAATGAAGTGCATTATTGAGTTCTCATTAATGCACTAAAATGGAAAGGTGGTGGTAGCCTACAGTTCATACAATAAACATTTTTATCTTTCTTTTCAGTACTCTTTGATGATAAAAGGTGTACGTACATTAAAGGGCCAAGTTTAAGTAGTATTTTGAGCACTGAGACAATTAAAACATTTTGTAAATGGGGCTGTAACTATGGATTCTCATGCTGTATGTACTGAGTCACCTGTTTTGATTTTAGTTTTGCAGCTCTGATTGGGAAGAGCTCGGGGCAGGAGATCAAAAGACTGACAATGAGGAGGAGAAGCCAAACGCCTTGGATTTGTGTTTTAGTTCTCTGAGTGATCAGGAGGGAAACGACCAGCAGGCCGACCAGCAGACGCTGACAGAGTGAGTGACCAGTTCTGGTTTCTGTGGCTACTCCTGTTTTCTTTCTGCATGAAGTTACATGTATGTGGTGGATATAAATAGATGTTCTTCACTGATCCCAAAATGGGAAACTCTTGTGTTATAGCAGCAGGTTATCCAGACATTGCACAGGAACTGTAACACACAAAATACACCTACCAGCAGAACAGAGAAATATATATCATGCATACATACTGATAGAATATCTATAAAGCTTTGCATACACTAAAATATGTATATAAAAAAATCTATCTATCTATGTAAATTAGGAAAACGTGTGTGTGCTCTATTTATGTGGCATATAATAAGATTTTTTTTACCCTGCCGTCTAACAGGTTTTGGGAGATATTTTACTTATTAATTAGTGTGAGAAGAAGCACATTTTTGTTTATTGCAAAGCCCTGACGTCCTCTCTGGGAAAAGCGCTATATAAATAAATTTTACTTATTTACTTACATGTTGCATTTGGCCCTTGGGTGTCCATTTGGTCTGATCTGATCTGCTGAATGTCTTCTTTGAGCAGGCTGTTGGCGGAGGCAGCAGAGGGACTACACCTACTGTCAGACAAACTCCCACCTCCAGGTACATTCATCAACTCTGCAGCCCCCTGTGACACCCTAATTATTGGCTGTGTGTTTTCCTTAGACTGGGTTCCCATGTGTCCTGGAAAACCTGGATATCCTGGAAGTTTATGGGTTAGTTTTTCAGTCCGGGAAAAGACTTGGAAAATTCAAAAACTTGTAAAATGTCCCGGAAATATTTCCTATATCCTGGAAAATTATAAACTTCAACTGTGATCACATGATCCTGTTTCAGCGCCCGTTGATACCCAGTTGTCGCCTTTTGCCATGTGCAAAACATGCAAAATGATGCTTTGTTCAACACGGTGTGTGTGTTTTTAACCTTTGTCTAGCATGTTGATTTTTTTTTTTTACACATAAACATGTACAACACAAAAATGTGTTGACAACGTGTTATTCTAGACATTAACTTCATGCAGTTTTGAGCTATCTGGCCACTTTGTCCCATCTGAATCATGCTAAGGTGACCTCCTGTGAGCAACAGTAACCATGTATCTAACTCACTGAATATGTCCTTGAAGAATCCTGCAATATGAGTTCCTACCCTGTTAGAGATAATGTGCAACAAAAGGGCATTTGTCGCTTGGGACAGTGTAAACACTCACAACTGATTGTTTCATTATCACTTAGTAACTGTCGCTGGTTTAGATAATTATTGTTTTGCTGCTTCACTGACACGTACAAATTATTCTGTTGCAATGGTAGCTCTTTCTCTTACAGAAAAGATGTTTTAAAAGTTATTACACCACGGGTGCCACATGATTATTAGTGAAAATTGGTTAGAAATATAGGGAATCTTATTCATTTATTGCGTTTTATTTTTATTTGTTTGTTTGTGTATTGACTTGCTGTGCTCTACTCCACTTGCTGCTACCTGACTGCATTCTAATCTGCATTGATCTACCTTACCCCACAATTTAAATGATTTAATTGATTGATGATGTGCTATAACAAACAACTTGACCAGAATCAACCCAGGCTACTCTCCAGAGTTTTTTCATTTTGTTTTGTTTTGTTTTTGTTTTGTGGCCTTTTGAAGCTTTATCACAGAGCTGATGTCTGATCACTGGACACTGGACAATATATTTCTTAAAAGCAACACATTTCTTGCTTAGTTCATTTTAAATCCCTAGCTCTCATTGCTGACTTTTTATGTTTAAATGTGTGACTGCCTGTATGTGCAAGTTGTATTGTAACTCAAGGAGTTACATTATATTTTTCCAACACAAAACTCTCAAGTCAGAGATGCGTCTCAGCCAGAAACCGCTATGGTTAGCCATTACCACCTGCCAAAAGCCAGACTTCAACTCTTGAGTCGTATGATAAGGATCCAGTCCAATTTCAAGCAATTAGGTTTTAAAAATCTGCCCTGGAGAAAAGGTGGTCTGCTGCTCTTCAAAAATATGTACTCACCACTTGGCAGATTGGAAACTTCCACGTCGACTTTTTAGTGAGGCTGCCTTTTTTTTTCGCACATACCTCCACAGGAATTCAGGAGCAGTCAAACCTCAACATTAGCTGCCCTGGGGAACAGTAGTCACTACTGACATTCAACATTTTGAAACCTTTTGAAAAGTTGGTTCTAGGACACAGGAGGGAGTTACATGTCCCGGGTGGATCTAATTTTAATTGTTTAATTGAGATGGATTAGAATTATGCTGTTGAAACAAAACTTTCAAAGTGGTACAGACTCTGGAACCTCATGGCGAAGGCTGGGGTCACTGTCCCTTCCTGAACTCCTGTGGAGATTAAGGGAAATTTCTCTGTATGAATTCCTAAACCACATGTCCCATTTTCTCCCCAGGTAAAGCACTGCTGGATGTGATAGTGTTGGGCTACGCTGAGCAGTGCCCCTCTTTAAAAGACCTGCTGCCTCTGCTGGGAGCCCTCAAACATTTGGCCTGCTGGCACACTGCTAAGATCACTGTAGTCACACAGCATGCCAATGGGTGAGGAGTCAAAGAATATATAAGCATTTCTGTTGACTGGAGTCGTACAACATGCTAATGATGAAGACATTTGCCATAAACTTGTTAAAAATGCAACTACATTCACATGCAGACATCCTCCCCTCCAAAATCACTACTCAGAGCAGACATTCAGTGAGTAAAAGAGTCAAAACATGCATATCCCCTTGCACACACAGACCTTTTAAGTCACTTTGATCACACCACACATGAATGCTAATGAGGGTTTGTTAGTACACATAACTGAGTTTTTAATTTACACTCTACAAAATGTGCAGAATGTCTTGTATTAATTAAGCCCTGACATTGCCATCTGTTGGGAAATAAGAGGGTCTTCAGATGTGGAATGACATGAGACAGTTAAACTGTAATTTAAAAGAATTTATTGGAACGGGTAAACGGAGAAGATTTCATTAGTTACTTTTGTATGTGAAACAGGGAGTTTCTGTTTTCTCTGATCTAGTCAATCTGTCCTCAGCCTCAGAGAAACTCAGTCAAAAGCATAAAGACTGGTATATCTATGCATTTACTTCAAAAGTTAGGTAGATGGAGAAATATTTATGATAATTTTTTTGGAGCCTAATTATGGGCAGTATCAGTGCCGGAAGGTCACGAAATACAGCATCATCATGGGAACTTACAGAAGCGAATGTTGTGAAATGTTGCCAGCCTCACCTGTGATTAGTCATTACGCCACTAGGGGAGACTGAAGAGCTATATGAGACTAAATCAAATCAGCAGCTGTTGAATTGAAATAGTGGGTAAAAACACAAGAATATCTTTGGTCAAGAAGCTCTGTTGTATTGAGCTTTTGATTTTAATGAGATATTAGCATCGCTCTGTTCCTCTGAAGTCCAAGCCAAGATTTTGAAGGATGAGCTCTCTCTAGTTCATGGCAGAAGGGATAGTTACATTAAATCCTCTGTATTCTCTTTGCTGTTGTTGCTTTACAAACAGTTACTTCTTCCTGTCTGTCAAATTGGGGAATTCATGTAAATTAGGCTTCAAGGTATAAAAGTTCTCTCTGTCCCCTCTGATGGTCATTGAGGAGGCGTCTTTGACTTGTTGTGTCCAGGTGGCAGAAAGCAGCGTCCTACCTGAGTGCTGGTCTGGTGGAGCCCGCTGACCTCGACAGCTGTATTGACCACAGGGAACTGTGGCGGGGAGGCCTGCTCATCAGAGAGAAGAAGGTAAGGACATTTAAATAGTGGAGGGAACAGAGAAAATTAGGCTACTGTCTTTTTTTTTTTTTGCTCAATGCATTTCCGCTTTAATAGTGCTGAATCAAGGATGAAGATAAAGAGAAAGGTCATAACTTGGATTCAAAGCTACAGCTTGTACAGCTCCCACACCTGAGCCTGCCAAATCACTAGAAGAGGCCAACAATAAAATTAGTTTCTGCTGAAAGACAATGTATTTAATTTTTTGGCGCAATTTTGCTTTCCTTGATAACAGTAGAGAGAGACAGGAAAGGTAGGGGAGTGATATAACATGCAGTAAAGGGCGGGCACCAGTTTTGAACTTAGGTCGCTGTGGTAAGGACTCAGCCTTGATATGTGGTACGTACTCTATCAGGTGAGCCACTGGGACACCCACAATTTTGTTCTAAAATTAATGTTGTTACTTTATCAGGGAATCCTCATTAATATTAGGAAGAACAGAAACAAGAGAGATCTGGTCAAGAAAGCTCCATCAAAAACATACACGCCTGCAGGTCCTTTAAAAGTCCTAAAATGTTATATATGAATTTATGAGGTCTGAATTTCTACATAATCTTTTTATTAATTTATAGCCTCTTTTTAGTCTCTCTTTGTGAAAATTATTCCAGCTCTTCTGCGTGAAATTCAACATTTCCAATGTTGCAAAACCCTGAAGCTAATACTTCCTGTATATTAACATGCTACAACTTAACTTGTTGGGAAAATGCCTGTTGTAGATTAACCTAATTCACTGTACACTTGCTCTCACGTACTACATTTTCATGTACACAGGAAACCAAACTATTCAAATATATATTGAAAAGGTCTTAAATGCATTTAATTTACATTCTGCATACATAAAAGTTATAGATAAATACTATAAGAATATTTTAAATACATAGTCGATGAGGCACAAAGCGAATGCATGGTTCTTACTGGATATAAATAACCACAATTTCCAGTACAGTCCATCTCCATGCCCTTCGTGACCCTTTTAAATTCTCCCATAGAGATTAGATTGGACAGCTGTAAGTCATTCTGTAATGATTTCCACGCAGTGGCTACAGAGTACATGAAAGGCTTTTTATCAAGCTCAGTGAAGTCATGAATAGCCAGCAGGAACAAGTCCTGTGATAGTTTCCAACACTGTGAGAAATATAAGCACATACAGAGGTATGAAGGAAGCAAGCCAAGAATGGATTTATAAATGAAAATGTATTAATCGTTGCCAAATCTATGCCTGGGCAGGGCAGATCAAGAAAGGGTTGGATGATGGCTTTACTTTGCAAACCCCAGAACACCATTATACCCCTGGTATCTAGCCCTGGTAAATACTAAGGTGAAGCAGTCATGCATGTCAGACATCTGAGGTCGAAATATGGCTGCAACCAGTTTTTTTCCTAGATTCAAAAGAACAATAATTATTTCTGAAAAGCCTTAATTTCAATTTCAAGTTTTTAAAAGACAACGAAGAGAAGGTTTAAAACAAAGACTGTCATCAATTAGGATAGCCAGATAAATTTAGTGTCAAGTTGGAACTTCGCACTGACTTAATCTGTGTGGCTCTGTGTGCAGTTACTGTTGGGTAGACTAGCTGATCCAGTTTGCAAGCAATGTTTGCTTAGTGTTATCAGCATTTACTGAAATAAACTGAACTAGCTTGAAATGTCTGTGGAGGTTCTCAGTCATGAGGGTCATGTTATCCACATGGAGTTAAATTGAGGGTAACTGGACTTTTTAGTTTTTAGATTCTCAAAGTGAAGCGTCTGTGATTGTATGATTGAACTATATGTGCTTAACTAGCATGAGTTGGTACAAAGATGGCTGTACAGTGTTAAAGCAGAATGTAGAAAAAGGTTTTAGGATAAGAAGATGCACAGCAGTAGGTGACAGTGTCATCAGCATAAAAGGCGAAGTGGCTTCTGGCACATTATGATCAAGGTTGTTCATATAGCTAGTGAACATAATTGGACCTAACACTGAATCATTCATTCACTTGGTATTGAATCATGGGATACACCTTTGTTAACATTCAGTACACTGGAGGAACAACCATCAAACTAAATACACTGTGTTGAAGCTCAGACCAAATCTAAGCAGTATTTGTGGTTTAAAAAAATGTTAAACTGTATTTAAAAAACAATAAAAATATCAACACAAAATATCTTTTGAGTTCAATAAATTGATGATGATTGAATGATTACAGAGAGAGGAGAAAAAAAATTGGATGTGTGTGTGTGTGTTTGTGCACACTGCATCACTATGCAGAGGCTGTTTCAATATCAAAAAGGTGAAAATGTGGAAAAATGTGTACTTGAGTGGCGGCCGATGAGGGGGGGTTTGCGTGCTACAGAGAAGAATGTAAAGACGGACACATGTTTGGCTGTGTGTTTGCATGCATTGCATGTGTGAGTCTGCCTGTGCGCATGAAGAAGTGTTTGAGATGCCAGTGTGTGAGGAGTGTGTGAGATGCCAGTTATATAGAGGAGAAGTGCAAGCCAAATAAAAAGTAAGTAAAGCAAAGACATGAACTGAACTGCCCAGCTTTACTCATCGCTTCAGTTGGAGTATTGCAACTTTTGACTGTGTGTGTGTGTGTGTGTGTGTGTGTGTGTGTGTGTGTTTGTATGTGTATATGTGTACATGTGTGTCAGCTGGATAAGGAGCCATGTCCTTTTGAACTTACTGCCAGCCTGGCCCTTTTCACAGTACTGTTCTCTGTGAAAAAAGAAAGAAAGCACACACAGCTAGCTGGGTTCACATTTAGACAACATATACAAGACAATATTTCCTCAGGAATTTTCTCTAACGGTGGGATTGTGGCTAATTTTGGTGCACAAGCCTGATTCGTGTTCCTGTACCTTTTCCTGTTGAAGTGGCTTTGATTTGGATTAATATAATGCCATGTGCACCAGGCCAGAGGGTGAATTTTAGGCTGTTTTTGACTCTGTGGGGGAGCCATCATTCATTCACCGCTGCTGAGTGATTCTAGAGCAATCTCTAGAGGTCAGTGTGAGGTTATGGGAAATTGCTGTGCATTTCTGGCATTGCCCTGGCAGACACGACCCACCCCCACCCCCACCCCCCCCACTGAGTTGATTGGTGTTTGGGCCTAAGGCAAACGCAAGCAGTATCTTCTGTCTTTGCAGGACAATACCAAGTGAATGAATGAATTCATTTCTGTGTATAGAGATGCAAGCATGATCCATCCTGCAAGGGATTATTTGGACATACACAACAAACCAATAAGTTAACATTTAACAGTAAAAATCAAATAATTAAAAAAAAACATTTTTAATATAATATAAACACACTTATATGACCTCCTCCTTCATTTGGAAACAGTCTCAAATGACCTGATCATGCGTAACACAGCACATGAATACATACTATTACATACATACAACTACACATGTGTAAACACACACACAGTAGTCTGTTCCAACATATAACACATAAATGTCAAACAAAATAAGAAAAATAACCAAAAAATGGAAAAACTGAATAAATATGTTAACTTGGAGACAGTAATAAACAGAAACACAAATAGTGTACATGTTTCATGAAAATAAACAGAGATTCAGTCATTTTAATTAGCTACCACATAACTCATAGTTGATTTTTTCCCCTTTTATATAAAGCCCTATGTATATAATCAGCTATTGCATTAACATTATCAAAAAGCCACTTTATAATATCAGTATCCTATTATGTGTGTAAGTATGTATACACACACACACACATATACATATATATATATATATACACATATATGTGTATGTGTGTGTGTGTGTGTGTGTGTATGTATGTATGTATGTATGTATATATATATATATATGTATATATATATATATATATGTATATATATATATATATATATATATATATATATATATATATATATATATATATATATATATATATATATATATATATATATATATATATATATATATATACATATATATGTATGTATGTATGTATGTATGTATGTGTATATATATCTCCTGGTGTGACTCATGATAGACTAGGCCACAAAGTAAAAATATGATTTGAATTTGCCACAATGTTTGACAATTTTTGCCCATCCCCAAAACTGAGATGCTAGGGTTAAAGCAGTTAATACTACAGAACTGCTTAATGGATAACAACGCTAAAAACATCAATGGCCTCTAGAGGGCATCCAAGGAATAGCAAGAGATAATCAAGTTCAGAGTTCAGTCAGGACAGACCCATTTTTATTAGCAGGCTGGAACCACAAGTTGGCACAGAAACAATGCGCCCAGCAAATAAAGTGTAATCTTTCTTAGTGAAAATACAGACTACAGTTGTTGCATTATTGCCAAGTACGAACTAAAGAAATATTACAAATTAAAAAAAATAGTGCCTACTTAATAGGCAATATAAATAGTGTCTACAGCGTCACTATATTGTAACAAACAATGTTAATTCTGAATCGTGTATGGCTTTTGCCATGTTTTGGGTATTATCTTGGAGTACAACATGAACCCTTTCTGTTGGAATCTGCCACGTCTGGATTTTACCATCGTACCATCGTACACCAGTGATTTTCTTTGCTTGATAGAAATCAAAAGGATGCCGTATGGTAAAAAACATTTGGGTAATTTAGGAGAGAATGGGCGCTTTAATAACAGCATTCTTTTTCATTCTCTTCATTAAAGGGATGGAAGTGGTCCTTAGGATGTAATGCACTCAATCAGATAATTTTTGCCTTTTTTTTCCCTGCTAATTTGTTTTATTTTTGTTTGACTTACTTCCCACTTTGCCACTGCTACTTTACCATTGAATAAAATGGCTCAGGTGAACAGAGAGCATTTGCTGTTGCCATTCAGCAGCAGTACTCTGGAGATTACTTCACACCTTCTTGTACATATTCCTCATTAAGGGAAAACTGTGGCAGGTGCAGTGGTTTTTGTCTCTGGATAGAATTGGACAGTCCCCCCCCCCCATCCTTCCACTGTTGTTATTCTGCTATTCTCTGGGGAATATCAGCAATCTGTTTTGCCAAGGAGATTTCCTTTATGTCTCAAGCTTTTGCTTGCTATGTGTTTCTTTTCTGTTGTTTAAGTATTTGGTGGCCATGTTGTGCTGATTCTTCACTTCCATCAGTTTGTAGCTGAGAATAAACCTGAGGCATTAAACATACCAAAAGTTGTATGTGAAGATTCTCAGTCATCCAGGTCAGTTGCATCACCTCTGATAAATTTGCCATCTGTGGAAGAGTCAGTTGATGGCAAATGGATGTGGGACATGGAAGTAGTCATGTGCATGAAGTTGAAAAAAAGACAAACATAATCGTTTCAGAAAGTGTTGAATATTTCCTACTTTTTGTGGCACTGTTCATGCTGTTTTCATTTCAATAGTATTTAAATTCTTTAACAGCCATTTTAGACGGGCCAAAAGAAAATACTTTGCTACACGAGGTACGCTTAAATGCTGCTAATTTATTTATGGTCTTCTCTGATATGACATGACCCAGTTTGATTCAGTGAAGTTCTTTTGATGAGTCACCTCAAATTGACTGGATATAGGATGAATATATTAGTTTCTCATAGTCACAGATCATCGACAAACTCACCACATAGAGGGTTTTCTGGGAAAAAAGTAACACCCAGGATATAAGAGAGGCAGTATGAGGTTTAGACGATTGAGTAGCTACATGGTCACTGGCGAGCAAGACCTCTGAGCGTCACTTTTTTTGTACAGAATACTAGAAACACATTTCATGTTTTTTTTTTTTTTTTTTTTTTTGGTGGTGCATTGTCAGTGGATCAGATTTCAATACTCCAGTGTTTATTACTGGATTTGCTGTGTCTGAGTGGAGTTTAGATTAATGTTCTAATCTGTGGCACAAAGGAGTTTCTTATGTAATCTAATCAAGACTCTGAGGGCAAAGGGGCAAGGTAAGACTGTATGTGAATCCATAGCTAGTTAAGGTCAGGGCCTGACTGAAATTATAATCATCTGCCTGTGTCCTGCGTATTAAAATATCAACATCCCCACCAATTAAAAAAATATCTCATTTAAATATATTATTTTCCCTAGATAGTCATGTTACAGATGGGCATGGCAGATGCTAGGAAATGTCTGTAAGGAGAGAATCCCCCTACTACAGGCTTTCAGCAGTTGCTTCACCCACATTGTTGGTCTGGAGTCTGGACATGTATACAGTCATGATGTGATTCTGATTTAAGGATAGTGCTTTAACATTGTGTTTTTGGCCACTGTCTAGGGGCTTGCAGTGATCTACTATCCACAACTTTAGTTCAACGCATTAGTCTTGGTGAAAATTTTTAATTGAAGCTATTCATGAACAATCAGGTACCGTACTGCTGTTTGAGTCTTACATACCTCTAAGACAGGGCTATTCAATTACAAATTCAGTTGGGCCAGATTTTTAACCGAGACCTTAAGCTGGGCCAGACATTTTCCAGACATTTAAAACGGCGGTTTTCATCGTCAATTTTTCGTTTAAGGGTTGAAAAAGACATACTTTTGAGCCGCTAGCATCAGTAACTTTCAAAACAACGCGCTGCAGTGTGAGTTGGTTGTGTGTTGCTAGGCAACGTGGAGTGTTGCATTCACTTTCTGAACTACTGCAGGGATTTCGAGTTCATTCTCGCGAATGTTTTTCTCTGCTTTTTTGGTTGAACCACGAGCTGGGCCACTCGGGAATTGCTTCTGGGCCGCATGTGGCCCGCGGGCCGCCAATTGAATAGGCCTGCTCTAAGACATGCAGAACGTGTTGGGGAGAATAAACAAAACATAAGGTGTGTGGGGAAATTGCTGATTTTTTAACAGGGTTAATATCTGAATAGTGGAATTTATATCCTAGTCAATGTTGCATACTTGGGGGGGAAAAAGTTTCCTGCTGTCATTTCTGCTCTTCCTGTCGTGCTTTGAAGGTGCTGAGGCAAGCATGCAACTTCTCCTTCACTAAAGTGACCTTTTCTAAGTTGTTGCCTTCAGAAGTGAGTGGGCTCAGGCAGTCAGTCAGGAAAAGCTTCACGGTGGGATAGCAGTGGAACAAAGGAGAAGTCCTAAAGGAACAGAATCCAGTCTCAGAACAACCATCACGGCTCTACAGCCGTGTGATACATAGCATAACAACTAATATTGGTGTGTGTCTACGTGTACATGTTCTACTTACTGTACAGCCATATGATTAATAGGACAGCCACTTATTTTTGTGTGTGAGTGAATGAGAGCAAACACCCCATAGCTGTGTGACACATAGCATACATCATGTAGGAAATATCAGATGCTGTTTTCTAGAACCTTTTGATATGTTGTATAGCAACAGGTTTCCAACTAGCGCTGAGAGAGCTCTTATATGTATGTAAATGCAATCTTATTCATGTAAAGCCATCAGTAGGTAAAGTAAAAGGGTGAATAATGTCAACAAAATTACAATAAAATAAAATACAGAACCTAATACATAGTAGAACACAAGCAAAGACTTTACATCTACAAAGTGCTTTCAGGTCATTTGTTATCCGGTTCAAGAATAGATAAAAGGTCTTCAAAACTGTTCAGATCTACACATTTTTGCAATAAAAAGTGGAAAGGCAATGACTAATTTGTGTCCTTTTTTCTGTCTTGTGTGTGTGTGTGTGTGTGTGTGCGTGCGTGCGTGTGCGTGCACCTCAGTGTGTGTCGGAGCTGAGTTTTGAGGGCTTCTGTCTGCGCTCTTGTCAGAGATCGGGCTCCAGTGTTTTGCAAATTCCCTGCACCACTACAGACCACAAACTACAGTCTGAGGTGAGTTCAAAGTCCTTCAGTACCTCTTACATCGTTACCTTACAACTTGCTCTAGAATTTAATCCTCCTCCTTAGCCCCTAAACCCAGTCACCTAACATAACCTTAGCCTCATTTAAAGGAGTAGTTCAATGCAAAATGAGATTTCTGTCATTATCTTCCACTCTCATGTCAGTCAAAACTCCATTAAAGTTTGTAGGACTACCAAACACAGCGAGTTAGCCCCCGCTACTCTATCTCAGTGTTAATGAAAGGCTGGATCAGCTTTCTCCAAACAGCTCGTGCCTTGTGATCCAAGTGTTTTGTGGCCTAAAAGCCTTTTCACACCACGTCCAAATTGGCATGAAAAAATGTACGAGGACACATTCATCCTGCGATGATTTTTTTTTTTTTTTAAATCAAGCTTTCGTGTGCATTAAAAATCCCAGTCACCAGTAGAAATTTACATTTTCTGGTGGCCTCTTTGCCATATAATGAAAATAACCTGGCATCCAAATGACTCATTGTTTTGGTGTCTGAGCAAGAATTATGTGACAAGCAGGAGAGTGGGAAAAAATGTAGAGCTGAGAGAAAACATGGTGGTAAATTGCTGACAAGTTGGGGAATATGGATCATGGGTGTTTATCTTACCGTTGACACACCGTTTCTCGTGTGGGGCTCACACTCTACCGGCTTGCACGGCTTGAGTGTTGAGTGCAGCAAGTCTGCACAGAGAGCCGTCCCCGCTGCCTGCTGTCACACACTGCTGTCTGTTCTCTGTCTCCACATAAGAGCAGCAGGGCAGCTGGATATCCCTAATCCCCTTCCCCTCTGCCTTGAGAACCCAAGTGTTGCTACATACACTGACATGTATGTAGTGGATGTAACCATCTATACCATCCTTGAGCCACCGGCCTGGCTGATAACAAAGCTTCCCAGTGGATCTCACTGCTGGCAGAGCTCTTTTTTTTTTTTTTTCAGTCAACCACCCCAGCTCTAACTGGTTGGCTGTCACTGGCTCAACAGGATAAAAGTGGTCCATTCCGTCATGCTTTTCCTCTACAGCCTGTTTCCTCTTGGTGTCAGAGGTTCACTTTGTTGTGTAAAGTGTTAAAAAAATGGGTTGGAACTTGGTATGAAAGGATTGTGAGCAGGAAAATATGTTTGCTTTGTATTTTATTGTATTTCATTTTATTTTATTTCAGACTATAAATTTGTGTTGTCCAAAAGAAGTGGAATAAAAGAAGAACTTTCATATTTATTCATGGAGCACTTTTCTAAATAGGGGTTACAAAGTGCTTTGCAAAAAAGTGGAGCTGGATCAGATGCTTCCATCTCAGATGATTAAGCTTTGATGCTGTATTTTTAAAATGCTTAATTTCTACCTTACATTTTACATGCCACTTTATCTACTCCCTCATCCATTTCAAAATAACCATGTGGTACTTTGCTTGCAATCAGCCATGTTTTTTTTTTTTGTTTTTTTTTTTTTGGTTTTGCCAGTTGCCTCATCAAATCTGTCAGTGTAGTAACAACAAAACAGGTCAGCCCGAGTAGAAACAGTAACAGAAGATGTGCAACAGCATAAGCTTTATTTAAGATCTCATGTTCCATAATTTTGCCACATTTTTAATCTGTAGTCTTATCATAACATATCATAACTTATCATAATATATACGTATAAAATGGGAAAGTGCCTACAAAACTATTTTCAAATTTTTTTTGGGGGGGGGTAAATGTTATATGGCCTGTTTGTCAAGTATTTGTTTACTCGACTACATGTTTACATCCCTGCTGTCCACAGCCTATTTTATTTCAAAAGACCTGCGACCCGACAGCGTTGATGATAATGAAGGCTTTCCCATTGGCTTTTAACTGAGAAAGCGGACCTGAATAAAATTGGTTGGGCATATAAATAAATCAATTAAATTGACTGATTAATTGGAATTTATGTTTTAAACAATGAAATCATAAAATCAAGATTTTAACTGTGTTATAACTGTGTTATAACGTGGGGATATACAGCCTAGGGATGCTAACCGGTGGCCATTTGACCGGTTGTTGACCGTTTGAACTTTAACCGAATAATCTTGTCGGTTAATTTTAAGACCGAATGCGTCGGCGCCGACACAAATGCGCATGCTATATTGTAAATACTGTAACGTCCGTAAAGTTTGCTCCAACTGTGCCTGAAAGCTAAGAAGTTGCTCATGAACCCACATACAGTTTAATACGGTAAACATGGCGACGGGACGCTCTGCCGGGCTTGGATTACGTCATTATGCACAGAGCTCAGTTTGGTAGAGACAGACCGGAGAAGCGAGCCAAGCTTATGGTGATCACGTATAATTTTGAACAAAGTATATCATGCAAATCTGCAAGAGTCATAAAACCACCAAGCAGACTCATCGAGGAATCTGGAGACAATATTTTTCACAAGGAGAGATATTTCTTCTACACCACGGTAAGCAACATGCGCAAATTACATAATGTTTGTAGGATATCATGTAGGCTATGTACAATATTTGACTTCGGAATGAATGGTGTTCCATATTATCTCATGTCTGAATTGGTTTTGGGCCTGCTGAGGGGACATCCGTGGTACAGAATGGACAGGGTCGCGTTCTTGACTGTCTGTAAACTTTACAGACAGTCAAATAATATTCTCGGTTAACCGAAATAAACTGATTAATGAGGCCCGGTGGTTGACCAAAAAAAATTTCCATTTTCGCCATCCCTAATACAGCCACCGAGCGCTCAAAATCCATAAAACAAAACCCAGTTCACCCATCTACACAGACCGTTTAACCAAAAACACATGCGCCACTCACCGATCACATAATCCCTGCAAAGATCCTCAGACTGTTTCTCAAAGCCTAGGCTGCAGCCTAGCTGGCAGCATTCCCTGCTGCTACGTCATCAAAGATTGTTCTGTTTGGAAGGATCCTCCAAATACAACTGCCTACATTCAGCAGTTTTCAAAGGCCTATAACATATGTGGACTATATAAAATAACAACATTGAGGCTCCATGTGCTGAACCGAAACAGCAAAAACTTTTACCTCATCATACATAATCAGTATATGTCACACCCACCACTTCCTTTGGCATTCCACAATAAAAAGCCCTGAACATATAACCTGGGTGATTGCGAATTAGAAGGATCTTCATTCATTCACATCATTCCACCAAAAGACAGACGCAATGAAATAGCTTACTATTATTTGTATCTTTAAAAAATGCTCAATAATGACCCTTGAAAATGCTATTCTTGAACAACTGTTATTGCACACATTGACAGACCAGTTGGTACAATCCCATTCATCATTTTTGTTAACTTATTGAGGAAAAAGATTATTAGAATTATTTCTTGGTCTTTTTTTTATTTAGTGAAGTACAAGAAAAAAAATCTAATAAATTGAAAATAGTAAAAATTTTGAAAAACAGGAAAAAATCGAGATTTTATTTATTATCATCCAGCCCTATTTGCTGGACATTCATGGACTTTCCCGCTCAAAAGAATTGCAAAGCATTTTGCTGACAAATCAAAGCTCAAGTATGTATTATGAAACAATATATACCTTACTTTGGTTTTGTACATTTTTTAAGTAAACCTTTGTGAGAAGGGTTTTAGCTGCTGCACTGTGGTGCAACTTCTGACAAGTGGACATGCTGTTACTGACAGGATTAAGTTGGTTTTACTTTTGCACCCTCTGTGTTTAGTTCAGCGAAAGCAAAGGCTGTTAACTCCAAAAATAATGTAGACTGACTCACCACACCACATATATATTATATTTGAGGTCCTAGACAATCATTAAAACCAGCTTTCAGACTTGTGAATTGTTTATTCTATTTGTGAAAACCAAGAAAAGATTTATTTCACTGTTTTCTCTCTATAGAAACCACACGAGACCAGGTCTAGATCAAATACAACTGTTGTTACATTGCTCAAACTTGGACTACATTAATGCGGACAGCCTTAAGATTGTTAACAAAGAATGTACAATGAATGAACATAGAATTATAAATTAATTTGTGTGTTCAAGGTTTACATTTGATTGTGTATTTGCGTGTGTCTGTTTATATGGCAGCTTACACATATTCTGTATGGACAAAAGTATTGAGCCACATACACAGTACATCTACAGGAGCTTATATGATATCCCATTCTAAATCTATAGGCATTAATATGAAGTTGGTCCCCACTGTGCAGCTTTAACAGCTTCCACTCTTCTGGGAAGGCCTGTGTCTGTGGGAATTTTTGCCTATTGATCCAGAAGAACATTTCTGAGGTCAGACACTGATGTTGGACGAGAAGGCCTGGCTCACAGTCTCTGTTCGAGTTCATCCCAAAGGCGTTGGATGGGCACAGTCATGCTGGGACAGAAAAAAGCCTCCAAACTGTTCCCACAAAGTTGGAAGCAGAGAATTGTCCAAAATGTCTTGATATGCTGAAGCATTAAGATTTCCCTGCACTGAAACTAACGGGCTGAGGCCGACCCCAGAAAAACCAGCCCATAGTGTTATCCCTCCTCCACCAAACTTTACAGTCGGCACAATGCAGTCAAGCAGGGAACTTTCTCCTGGCATTCACCAAACCCAGACTCGTCCATCAGACTGCCAGATAGAGAAGCGTGATTCGTCACTCCACAGAACGCGTTTCCACCGCTCTAGAGTCTAGGGCTGTAGTCTGTTAGTCGATTGGTCGATTTATTGGTCTACATGTTCTTGGTCGACCAAAATCTGATTGGTTGATTATTTACTGTGTTAATTTTATCAGGAGTAAAGCACTAGGTGCTAATGGGCGTGTTTTCAGAACACAGTTCAGAACACCCCCTTGTTTTCACAATTTTGGATTAGCCCATTCCACTGGTGTAGCACAGTGAACTAACAGGAGTGAGTAAGAGCCTGAATTAACACCCCTAATCTGTGTTTTGAATCAAAAATTGTTTTTCAATTGAGAATCAGTTTTGACTTGAATTGTAACCCCACAAATTGAAATCAAAATGGATTGTGGGATTGCCAAAGATTCCCACCCCTAAAAGCAAATATTTCATTGTTTGCCACCATCTCAGAGATGAATGACATCACTAGTGTTTAATCTTAAAAGGGCAGTACAGCAGTAGGGTTTTAGTAATAAAACCCTCATCTCTGTTATGGGGTATAACTTTGTGGTTGTGAATTTCTGTATAGAGAGGAGTGTGTATATGTTACATAGGATGTACTGTGGGTGTGTGTGGGTGGTTGTGTGTATGCGCGGGTGCAGAGGGCAAACACAGTGTGTTTGCATAGAGAACATACTGTGTGTGAGATGAGGTCTTTTAAAACAGAGGGTGTAATGGGATTTGTGATGTAGATTAATAACCATAACAGTAAAAAAACACACAGGAGCTGCACTTCAGAAATTATTGCCTGGTATGGAGACGATAGTATGTACACACACATTGGCTTGAAAGGATGTTTATACTGCACACAATTTGCCATCTTTAGACACACAAATATATGTTAGCTTTTCATACTCTTGCATACACAGAGTGTTGATATAGTGAGAGTTTTTGCTGGTACCTGCTGTATATGTATGTTGTGTTTATCTTAAATATCATCGGCTCTCTGTTTGTGTTTGACTGATGACAAAAAGTATGGTTTGTGTGTGTCCATCAGTGAGTTAACATAGCAAGGTTCAATAGTTACGGTGTGTGTATATGTGCATGTGCACATGCTTGTTAGTTGTGTGTCTGTTGAGGGTGTAGACGGTGTGTGTGTTTGTGTGTCTGATCTCATCAGATCCTTGTACAGAGAAGCAGATGGCGGTGATTGTATTGGCACACAATAAAAAAACTCAGAGGACAACAAAACTATCACATCTCCACACTGCTGGGATAACTGATTTTATAATGACTTGCGCACGCGCACACACATAATCTAAACTCCACTCCACACATTTTCAAAAAACTATTATACCTCCTCACTGCCCGAGCAACTGACTTGATAATTAGTAATACACACACACACACACATACACCGCCTCAGTGAGCAGGCTGTGCTGTGCAAGCACCAACCCCAAGGTGTTTGTTTAACGTGAGATTTATGAAATCTTCCACACATTTGGAATAACCTCCAGACACATCACTTGCAATATATCATATCAAGCACTCTGTTTACAAATATTAATAATCCTTTCACCCATTGTTTTTCTAGGTCTGCCCTGTGTAATATGGTAAAAGCTCAGTAATAAGGCAGTGCCGTGCTATTTAATAATATTTAGGACATTTGTTTGACATTGCAGTCAATGTGTTTGGATCAACAATTTTTCTGGAAATCAATCAACCAGATATGAAATGTACTTTGAGCTGCATGTTGATAGCCTACATGAAACTCACAGTAATCAAGGATGACACAAAAGACAGATGTATATTTCCATTGTGGTGCCTGGTCTTAAAGTCGAGATGAATTTAAAAATGCCTCCTTAACCCTTTTATATCGCATCCTTGGTCAAATTGAACATCTCATATTGAAATACGATCATTTTTTTCGTGGAAAGCAAAACATATCGTATGCTTATGTAGGCATGAGCCAACTTAATTCAACCAAATAATATCATGACATCCACCTGTTAATCAGTCTTCTGCTTTTAGCAGCACAGAGCTAAGATTCATGTCCACTTTTCAATGTTTAAATCAAATTCCTCCCAACATTTAGTCCTGCCTGCATATCCTGTTTCACTCAGAAAATTATACCCTCTCCAAATGGCCTCATCTGTAATTTAAAAACATAGTCAAAAGGCCCCAAACAACACAGTGTACATTACATGACTAAAATACGCGAATTACATAATTGTATCTTGTATCATAATTGTATCTCTAGTTAATATCCTGTTTTTCAGTTTTTCCTTTTTGTACCTAATAATAAAGAAAAAAAAACAAGAAAAGTACAGAACAACTCATAATCAACATGACCGCGATGCCCCCCACAACGCACCCCTTGATGATGCATGCCACCCTGGCTGTGTGTTTGTTTGTTTACTTGTTTGTGTGTTTGTCATGTTTGGTGTGCGGTATCTGAAACATTGCTGCTTGAAGTTTTGGGACGTTTTGGCCTGTTTGTGGCGCTGTGATGGATCAAACTGTTTCAATTTGTGGAGACTGGATAGCAATGGTAAAACACATCGTTACCCAAAGGATCATCAAATTTGAGCCACCAGTGTTCTAGATATTGAGCATGAACCTTTTCGCCCTGTTGGCCTGGTGGTGGCACCAATCAGTTTCATATTCAAAATGTCAAACCCCATTATCAAAATCCATCAATTTCCCCAAGTTTCATCCAAAAGGTTCAGAAATTGCACCTGACGAACAAAGCCCATTCCATAGTCCCTTCACCGGTCCTCAGTTGTGGGGCGGTTAAGATAGCACAATACTGTGAAAATAACAAAGCTCTACATTGGTATTCTGTCAGACGACCGCTTTCTGACCCTTGGTTTAAAGTGGATGACTTTTATTGTTTAGGAGGTCAAGTGGGTCCTACAGCCTGGAGCCTCCTCTTAGTCTATGAATGATACATGGATGTTTTGGACTTAATAAATGCAGGTTTCCCACAGGTCATGAAATTTCAGCAGTGTTACTGAATTTTAAGATCTAGATCCCTGACAGTGAGTGAGATTTATTCTGTAGAGAGGTTTTTCTTTCCCCCCCTTTTTTTCAGAATTTTTCCATGCAAAGTTTTACCTGTATGTGAATATTTGAAAGACATAAGTTCTGTATAAATCACAAAATACATTTTTGCAAGGGACAGCTGATGAGCATCATTAATATTAGAGGTTTCATTTACACACTGTGTCATGTCATGTTATGTCATGTCATGTCATGATGTGTTAAACTAACTCGGATCATCAAAATAAAGTTAATTCCACAAACGACAAAGCTACCCATTTCAAAGCAGAGCTGTGTAGGATATCTCCCTGGATCCTGTCACAGTCACCTTTTCATCTGTATCAAATTTATTCTCGAAGGAGCAGTACATCAGTAAAACATTCCTTTTCCAGTGTTGGGAAAATCTCTTCTGTTTTGTTGTTTTGGAGACAGTGGTGAGTGTTCTCTTATGCAGATCAAACAGCATTGACTGAACATATTTGAACGGTGAAATTCAACGTTTTCCTATTTGAAGTTGCACTTGAAGGTGCTGCGACAGTATTTGTTGAGAGAAGGGAGAAAGCTTCACATTTCATATCCATTTGGGATTTGAACTGCCAGTCTTCTAGCCACAAACTCCCTTCTCAAACCTTCAGGCTAGCACTACTCCTCAGCTCTCCTTCCCGCAACAAAAGTCCATGCATCACTTGGTGAAGTACACCCAAGCAATGTTGAAAATCGTTCCGGCTGGAAAAATCCTCTGTTCTATTAGCAACTTGGAAAAACACTTCTTGAAGTCGTATCTTTTTGTTGAGCTCAGTAAAAAATATGTTTTACTATTACTATGCCTTTCACAAATTAACCTTGATTGTGCAATTTTAATTGATTTGATGGCTAAAATACTAATTAATGTATCTCCATTGATGTTGGTATGCCTCTGACATGATATAGAATAATATGTGAGTAATATATTGACTTTGGTTATGTATATTTGTATAGTACATATGACAGCACTGCTTACAGTGAGAGTCAGTGTTAGTTAGTGATGGCTTATGTATGCTTGGTGTTTTCTCAGCAGCCTGTGGATGACCACCTCACCCTATAACATAACACTGAACTGTTAATGAACTGGAAACACTGAAACGCGCTGCTCAGCACTACCCACAGAGAACACATTACATGGAAATTAGTAATTATCATCAGCTACAGCTACTGGAAGCAAAAGCTCTCAGTAATCACATAATGGTCATTTTTTAATACTATTAGTGATAAAATGTAGGTTATGCACAGACATGTGAAAAGACAAAGCAGTTATAACAAAGGGAATATTAGAGATTATCTTCATAACTGCCAGTTTAGGCCATATCAAAGGTTCTAAATGACTATAAATGATGACAGAAATCATAACATTACTGAAATTTGATTTGAAACAAACTTTCCATCACATGTAATATTTTATACACTTTGGAAAGAGGGTATTCCAGATGTAACCAGATATCATTTTTGATTACAGTGTTAAACAGATAACCATTAATCCCTTTGAAATTAGTATTTCTAACCCTCGCTCTACCCAGCCTAAGTTAAAAAGAAGGCCATCGAAGCATCTACCCATGAAGTTGGTGTCATAGGTCTTCACAATGCATTTTGTTGTTTCCTGGACAATATACATAAAATCTCCTCCGGGTGCAGGAGTAGTGAGTCTCTAAAGTCAATTAGACCAGGAGCTATTAAACTTTTTCAGCTTGGTGGCCAAACCAGGAATTTGACCAAGTTCATTAATATCCTCATCTACTCTTAATTGTCCAGTGGACTCAGCAACATTAGGCCAGCACTCGTTTTTGTTCCAGATCCATAAATTTGGAGACCAACATTTCAGGCTTTGCTTAGCATTCTTTTAATTTGATCTATATGCAAATGGACTGCAATTTTGCCAAGTGGCAGTTAATATATTATTGATCTACTCATAACATGATGAGACTACAAGATAAATAGAGCAATTGAAGACTGTTGGAATGTGGCCATTTTTTGAGCTAGAACTCAAAATGTGTCTTGGACCAAACTCTGACAAGTTTCCATAAGAAGAATTAATGTTTCAGTGAGCCGGGGTCCTGGGGCAACAGCAGAGCTGTTGATTGCCTGATCCTCTCCCTCTCCCCTCCACCACAGACATCAGAGCAGGGCTAAAAATGGGATTTTGTTCATGTTTCCACTGAATGCTCAAATCCAAATTTGGAAATGAGCAGGCCTGAGGTTAGTGTCACTTACAGAACAGCACCTCTGGAGCTGGTTGTGGTTTAGTGTCTTGCTCAGTGATACTTAAGCAGGGCAAGTACTTGCCAGGAGCAGGGCTTGAGCCAGGGGCCTGCAGTTGAAGGATGGTCTGTCAATTTACCATTATGCCACTTTAATGTCAAGCTGTCCTAATGGCTGCTGTATTCTGTTGCCTGTGAAATACTGTCCTGTCATTCTAATTGTTTTTTTTTCTTTATCCTCTTTCTCTTCTTCTTTGACTTTATACGTTCTCTGTTGTTCTGTCTGTCCCTCCACCTGTTTTCTCTCCCTGTGTATCTCCAGGTCTTCCATTACTACAGACCAGTTCTAGACTTGGTTCAGTTGATTACTCTGTCAGATCTGCCCAGCTTCCTGCTATCCAGCACCCAGTTTGAACTGTATCCTTATTCTCGAATGTGTTCTGTATGTGTAATCATGTGTTTGTGTGTAAGTGTGTGTGCACACTTGGAAAGGCATGTGGAGTAACATTATGTTTTCCCCATCCGCATTTAAATGGACCCACCAAGATGCTCAATTTTTAGATAGAATGATACCATGTAGTGTGATTTTAATGCAAACTATGTGAATATCATAATACTAAATATCTTAAGAATTTTATTTAACCTAACAATTTTATTTGGCAAACATGACCTAGATTAGCATAACTGGCAGTTTTAAGTAAGAGATAAAACATGACATAGTGTACTATCATCAAAAACAAAACAACAAAATTCAAGACGCAGAAGCAAAGAATTCCTCAGGGGATATGCAGTTACTTTACTAGAACCAAGTTGTTAACACACAGACAACAAGACCTTGAATGAGAGCTCCATATCTTGTTAAATGTTTGTTTAACCAGGCAGGTCAACTGGGAACAAAGTGTTACTTGAAAAAAAAGAAAGAAAGAAAGAAAGAAAAAAAGATCAAACGGTTGCCTTTTGGGCTGTTGTTATGGTTTACAGTCATTGTTGCATCCTAGGAATTTTTCTGTCTCAAAAGGAGGTTTGTAAACCCTTTAAAATAAACTGCTTGATAATGTTGTAGTGTTCCTTCACTTCTAATCGTAGAGGCCTGTCTGGGACGTCACTGAAAGCTAAACTACTATTGGACCAGCTCAGGTCACTGCGTGGAAAGGTAATGGCACCAGGCCTCCATTTAAGGATGTTATTTTAAGTTTAAATACTGAAAACCTTCGCTCCCAGAAGATTGTGGTTTACAACCAAGTGAGGAACTGGAAAATCAATGAATTGCATTTGTATTGACATTTTAAGTTTAGTGAATTGTAAATTAATTTACTCTAATCCTCAGTCACATGGAACTTAATTCAAGAATACAGTGCGAAGATTTAATCAATATGAGATTTTTGGTGATTGCCTCAAGAATTTTATGTGTGTGTGTGTGTGTGTGTGTGTGTGTCAGGTGGGAGCTTTGTTCTGCCTGTCCTGTATAATCACCCCTGTAGCCCAGCCTCCAGCCAGCCAGCTCAGCTCACAGCGCTGGAGAGAGTCTCTGGCCAGGAGACCCAAGTCACTGCCTGGTAATACTCTTATTCTGGCTCTTGGCCTGCCTTTAGGGCCAAATGGGGTTAAAATGGTTTTAAATGGGAAACCACTTGGTAACAATGGAGACAGGTCACATCACCTTCCATGGGGAAACAGATTGGTAACCGGGACTCAATCATTGTGCATGACATTGCTGGTAATAATCAGATTAGATTTCATAATACAATATGAGACTTCCGTGTCTGCGTGGGTTTCCTCCGGGCACTCCGGTTTCCTCCCACCATCCAAAGACATGCAGGTCAGGTGACTTGGAGAAGCTAAATTGCCCCTAGGTGTGACTGTGTGTGTGAATGTCGGTGTTTGTCTGTCTGCCCTGCGATGGACTGGCGACCTGTCCAGGGTGTTTCACTGCCTTCGCCCTATGAGCGCTGGGATAGGCTCCAGCACCCCCCCGCGACCCTAGTGAGGATAAGCGGTTTAGAAGATGAATGAATGAATGAATGAATATGAGACTTTACCCATGGGGAAATTGTGATATTGATGCAGCAAATTCTAAAAGTACACAGCAAAGAAAAATGGAATAGGACAATGGTGGTAAGTTAAACATACTCATCTCACTAGGATATATAAGTAGAAACATATGGATGAAAGTGTCAGCATGAAAAATGAAAGTCATTTTTTATTGCAACAGCAAAGAAAAGAACAAGTATAAGAATATCACACTGAGAAGATAATACAAGTAATAAAACACTTAAAGATATATCGTCTTTGTCGAACATTTACATTTACATACATATGAGCAGGTGTTTGCAGTAAGGAGCAAAAGTATTGTCAGACAGCCA
Organism: Myripristis murdjan; assembly: GCF_902150065.1. NCBI lineage: Eukaryota > Metazoa > Chordata > Actinopteri > Holocentriformes > Holocentridae > Myripristis > Myripristis murdjan. Next base: position 6,657,445 of record NC_043995.1, on the reverse strand, counting down.
AAATTGTTGGGTACAGTTCTTGATGAAATGCCAGATTCACTTTTTTTTTTTTTTTTCCAACTTCCATGGCCTTTACAAGTTAAACCTGTCCCACAGCATTGCACATGAGGCAGCATTCAAGGTTTGAATCATCTGTGAACTATTACTAAGGCTTCCAGGCAGAAATAACATTGAGTGTGTCATAAAAGGATGCTGATATTGGATTTCTGGGTGCAAAAAATTGGACAGAAAATGGAAAAGGGGTGCACGGTTTGTATCCTTTTGCAGGGTCACAGGTTTCACATTTTGCTACATTTCCTCCTTCAAAACAAGGACTTTTTTGATTCTACCTATGAAAGCTGGAAAAATACCCACTCTGCCAGTATGTTGTTAAAGAAGCCCTCCATAGAAAACGTGAATTTGTTATGGAATAACTCTTCATTTCCCTCTGACCTTCCTGGCTTGACCTGTAGTGCCTGAGGTGGAGCTGAAAGGTGAGAGTGCGCACTACTTCCTGTTGGTCCAGGGCTCAGAGGCCTGTGGGAGTGGAGCCTGCAGGGTCCGGATGATACATTCAGCCAATCAGATCAATGGAGCGGCTGCTATGGCAACACTCACCGGGTTGCTGAGAGAGAAGTCTCTGTCATCATCAGGTATATTATGTTTTTGTGTTCTTAGATGAGTGTGTGAGTGTGTGTGTGCTTCTGTGTTTGTTAGCAGCAGTGAATTAAATGCCAGTGTGAATGAGTTGGTGCCACTTTGATTTGCTACATTGTTAAACCCTTGAATCTGAGCATCTGTTACTGGCCTGTGGTTGGATCTGTGTGTGAAAGAGAAATATGATGACCTCCAAGCAAATACCTTTATCTAACTCCCTTCCTCCCAACATTGCACTTTTTATCAGGTTTCCAGAGCACACCAGCATTTTATCGACATTTGGAGGTTTAGGAATTTCCAGCGGTCATTCTTTGTCTGCCAGATCCTGAAAAGAAAAAAAAAAAAAAGTCAGCCAAGGGTGTCTTTTTTTTACGACTCCTGTTCTCAACTCCTCGGCTTGATTGGATAGGAAGCCCTCTTAGCTTCACTGACAGGAGCATTCTGTCTAGGGGGTGTCCTTGTACATCAAGATAGTCCATGTTACAAAAACTGATAGGCTCCCACGCTGCCGGCCATCCTGACTCCAAAGGCATCCTTTTTTAGGACTACATCTCTCTCTCTCTCTCTCTCTCTCTTCCCCTCTGCACTGTTACAGTGCTGCAGAAGTTTTGCATTCTCTTTTCATTGCCAGTCTGGACAATATGTTCTGTAAAGGAATGCCTACTCTTTAACTGCCACCAAAATAGGAAAACTCCTCGATGTACAGGAATGAGATGGACGTGGGTGTAAGGGAGGACTGGATGGATGACTGAACATAAAAGACAAGTAGGGATGGCAACTTAGGAACCTCGGCCTATGAGTGAATAGATGGCTGCTTGTGTGTATCTTGCTATGATTTATTTGATTTATTTTGGGATACACAAGTGGAAGAAACATGATAACACAAAATACATCCCTGTACATTTGACTATTGTTTGACAAATGTTAATTAAAACACTGGTCCTCAGTGGATACTAAAAACCAATTGAAACACCAGACAAAACAGAAAATCCTGTCGACATACTTAGGGAAAGCCTGTGTACCCTGTGCCAACTACTTCTCAGTTTGTTCCATAAGAACAATCAAACTTCCAGTGCTCAGTTGTTTATGTTTCTCCTTAAACTAAAAGCTCCATCTCTGACAAAGTCCTTGTGTGTTCTTGGGCTTTCTACGACATTCAAGAGACCAACTGCAGTGTTTCCTCCCGAGAGTTCCTGCTGTTGTTGTTAACATTTTATGCAACCTTCAGGAGACATTTTAAAATACTTTTAAAGGCAGAGCAAGACTATGAAAGTTGCCCTGACTGTTGTAATGTTACTGCAGACTTTTCACTAATAATAAAAGTTTTAAGCTGCACACCTGAGGGGCTTTTGTACCACCTAAACAAAGACATAAAATATTCAATACATTTTTGTATCCTGGTTTCGGGGTGAGTTTCAACTGTCTTTTCTTTGCATAGTGGTTACGAATGGAATTAATCAAACTCATATTTACTGTGATTAACTAGTCAGCTTAAGGTAAACTTTTTTCTTGTGGACTCCACAATGTGATTTGAATTTTAAACAAGAATAGTAATTGATCATCATTCTATGGCTTTGACATTGGTTGGCATGTAATACCATGAAAGGTTTAAAGTGTCATGTATTAAATTTGTATTTCATAAAACCCTGGGCACACATAGGTTACCTAACATTTCAACAGGTCTTTTGGAATTGCCATTTCATATATACTGCATATACCTTTAACATCGATATATGGGATACTTTGGTCAGAATGCTGTGTATTGCCTACAGTTCTCCATGTAATACAGTTGTACCAAAGAAATTAGCTATCAGGCTAAGAGCTTTTTTGCAGGCAGAGAACATGCTGCGAACATTGGCAATTTCATTTTATCTACAGTGGTTCTGAACACAGGCTCACTCCAGGGGGTGTTCTCAGTTCACCTTTATATTCACTTTTTTTCCCAGGACTGTATTGCGAGACATAAAAATGACCGCATCATTAAACTCGATGATCACAACTGTTGCAGGACAAAGAACAGTCACAGGGTAGCTTTTGTTCTTGCGATAGGGAAGGTGTTACGAGACCAGCCTTGGTGAATGTATCACTTTAAGTGCACAGCCATTGCCACAACACATTTATTTCACATGATGCTTAAAGAAGGGTGATGTAATCTCCAAGACTTTTAATTATAGAAAAAACGACATCCTTGTCCAAACAATGCAATGCAAAGAACTGAAAATTACTCAGTCATAGCCTGAATGTTCAGATCTGTGCTTGTGTTTGAACCCATTCCTTTCCTGTTGCTCCCCAACCAGGAAGAAATGTTGGCAACAGTCTCCGCCCTCTGCCTTGTTTCCAAGGAGACAGCTTGCTGAAGAGAGAGAGGAGGGTGACCCAGGTCCAGACACTGGTACTCAAAGAATGTCTCAGTAAGTACTGTATTTGAAAACCCCATGAAATGGAAAACAAAGTGCAGGTTATGACATGTGGCTTTGGCATAAATGAAAGTAGGAGTTATACAGGTTGAGTGGCATGTGAGCATTGTGGTTGGTCTAGCAAAATGTTTAACAGCAGTAAATGATGACATACTGTTGTGATCAAACAGATTTTGACTATACTTTCCTGAAATCATTATGCTTTTTTAATTTCTAATATGCTAATGTAAGGGAAAAAAACAAGCATGCAGAGTTGTACACACACATTTTCTTTCCCCACACAGCATCTTTAATTCACAAAGTATTACATCCCTAAACAGGATGAGGATGGTGCGCTACACAGAGCATTTGTGGAGGGAGTGATTAGGAAGGATTTTAGGCAGTTATGAGAACAGATTTTTCACAGGCAAAATTTATATTTTTTTAACCTGTTTTATCTCTGTGGAGTACCTAGTAATAATTGAAAAAAGTCATTTCTACTTTATGTGGACTGAAAGCTTCTGACACACCTGCAGAACTTGATCACTGCAGGGGGAGCCGGGGGCTCAGCACTCATTTGCATGATGGGGAGCATTTGACAGAATTATGATGGCCTCAGTGTCTAGCTAACCCATTACTGACCTCTAAGATGGCTGCTGGCTTAGACTTACATGACACTCCTGTTTAATTAGCCTTTCTTTTCACGTCATCTCTCCATTATCCAGTGTGACACTACCATCGCTGGGAGTCTTTTTAATACTAATTCTTCATCGGACTGCTTGTGGTTTGGCGAGCAGAGCCTTTACCATTTTAATAATAAGGGCTTGCAAACATCTCACGTTGTTGCACAACTCCTCTCTTTCAGTGACTCCCCTTTGTGCCAGAGGGGGAGACTTCTTCTCTGAGTGCAATGCACATTTTACAGTTATTTTGCTTTTTTTATTTACCTTATTTAGTATACTAGTTTTTGATATATAATATATATTTTGTAATTAATACACACACCTCTATCTATCTATCTATCTATCTATCTATCTATCTATCTATCTATCTACCTGTCTATCTGTTTTCTCATTCCTTCCACATTTTTCATAAATAACTGCAAAATACTTGAAAAATGTGGCAGCACGTAAGGACACAGTAGTTTCTCTTGGTCCCAATAGTACGGTGTCGGTCTCGACTTCTGCTTCCTATCGGGGGACGAGGCACCTCAGGCCGTGTAAGAGGAAGCAGAAGCAGGGGATGCATAGAGCATTCGGGATAGGCTAGCTGCTAACCCAAACAGATGGGCTATCCTGAGCATGCTACTGAACCATCCTGCTACATCCAGTGGACACTCCATAGACAATAAAGTGGACCATATATGAAGTCTACCCAGTGTGACTTGAGGGAATGCTGTGTTCTTTACAGTAGTACATCAGTAGTCATGTTTTCATCACTGTATTTTTATGCGCGTTTTTAAGTATCGCATTAGAAAAGATTAAAAAAAAAAAACACTTCCTCCAAAACACATTATTTGCATAATGAGGATGTAGCAGAGAGCCAGGGACAGTTGCTCTGTCAGCCAACAAACACGGCAGTGAAGGAGACACCACACTGCTCTATGAAATGGTGAACTGAGACCTGCTTTGAGTGGGTGTGGTGTTGTGGATCACCCACCTGACAGAACACCTGCCTTCCATGAGTAACCACTAGCCTGTTAATTTACCACAGAACTGTCAGAGAGCCATAATAATTGTTCTAGTAATACGGATGTCGATTTGTAGTTGGTCAACATCATCTGACTATTAGCACCGTGCAGTGGAGCTCTAAATAAATCTGAAGTAACATAGATGATGGAAACCTGCATTAATTCGCATTTTCTTGTGATGAGTTCTTGAAATTCACTTAAAATATGCAAAGTAGTTTGGATGGAAACCCAGCTAGTGATGTTTGGTGTTGTGATGTTGTGGTGGTCTATAAACATTGTGCATTAGTAATGGAGTTTATCATTGTGCCAGCCTTTCTATCTGCCTAGGGAATTTACAGCTATCCTGTTGGTACCTGTATGCATACCTCCTAGCCCCAATAACAGCGGCAGAAATGAGGCATTGTACTGCGCAATCAGTCAGCAACAGGCAGCCCACCCTGACAGATTTCCCATTGTTGCTGGGGATTTCAATCATGCTGACCTCAAGTCAGTATTACCAAAACTACATCAGTACACTGATTTTCCAACAAGGGGAAATAATACACTGAATCTTGTATACATGACCTACAAAGGAGCATACAAGAGTGCGCCTTCCCCCACTTCAGCCTCTCCAACCACATCACTGTTATGCTAAAGCCAGCATACAGACCACAGGTGAAAGTCACTAAATCGTTTAAGAAATAGGAGTGTGTGGTCTGAGGGTGCCACCTCTACACTCCAGAACTGCTTTGACACCACTGACTGGGCCATGTTCAAGCAAGCACCCACATACAACCAACACACTGCATACTAGAGTATGCTGAAACTGTGCCAGCCTACATCACCAAGTACATTGATGACATGACTGTCACTAAGACCATCACTACTTGGGCTTATCAGAGGCCATAGCTGACTGGGGAGGTCCACAGACTGCTGAGGATCTGGAATGCTGCCTTCAGAGCCGGAGACACAGCCAAGCTGCACAACCAGAGCCAACCTGTTTTGTGGCATTAGGAAAGCCATGCATCTGTACACCAAAAAGATAATTTTAATTTCAAAGACAGCAAAGATGATGAGCCTGTGGCAGGGGATCTAGACCATCATGGAATACAAATCCCCGCCACAGGCCTGCAACACCAAGATCTAAGCTTAACCAACCCAACAACTTCTTTACATGTTTTGAAGCACTTAACAACACCCCTGCACAGAAGACACCCCCCTTTCAACAAACTGCCGGTCTGAGGAATATACCTTGTCATGTGTTGAAAGACAATTTGCATGAGCAGAAGAGCTTAAGGATGTCCTCACAGACAACACCTCGTGGAGGCAGGCTGTTGTCTCCACATGCTTCAGAACCACCACCGTCATATTGTGCTAAAGAAGTCACGCTTACCCGGCTTCCACTATTACTGCCCTGTCGCACTGACCTCCACCATCATGAAATGCTTTGTGAGACTGGTCATGCACCACATAAAATCCTTCTTTCCTCCCACCCTTTACCCCTTTCAGTTTGCATGTTGTGCCAACATGAGAATACTGCTCATTGATTTCAGTTTTGCATTCAACACCATCGTCCCTCAGCAGCTGACAAACTGGACCTGATGGGCCTGACCACCTCACTCTGTAACTGGATACTAGAGTTTTTCACTGAGACCACGGTCCATAAGGACTGGCAATAACACATGGAGCACCACTACATGGAGCACAGGGGCTCCCCAAGGATGCACGCTCAGTCCCATGCTCCTCACCCTGCTGACCTGTGACTGTGTAACAAATTACAGTTTCAACCACTTGGTCAGATTTACTGATGACACAGCTGTGGTGGGTCTCATCAGCAACAATGTTGAATTGATGGAGATGGCAGGAGGCTGATGGTTGGTGGTAGGAAAATCACCCAAACCTAACACAAACATACACGCACACACATACCTATACTCAGTGCCAGCCACTTTGCACTGAACACTACCCTAAAAATGCTGCCAGTCATCCTATGGATGAAGTATTACTTGCACATCTTTTCATCACTATTTACGCTATATTTATTCCAGTTTTTGTTCTTGATCTAAGCCTTGTTATTGCCCCTCCAACCATAGCTCAACTTATGAATATCTGAATTCTTAGTACTTTTTTTAGAATTTCTTTTTATCCTGGTATTTTTAAACCCTTGTTCTGTTGAGAACTTTATATGCCTACATTGAGGTCTGAGAGAAACAGCATGTCAACACTCTATATGTCCTGTACATATAGGCAGAATTGACAGTAAAGTTCACTTTGAAAATATCAATTAATAATTCAGTGTTTAATGATTTTGGAATAAATCAATTCACTCAAAACTTTGAAAACAGCACCAACAGTGCTCCTGTTAATTAAAGCCTCTACATTTCAGCTTCACTGCTTTACCCGGTGGTAGAGAAACTGCCTGTTATTTGATAGGAGCCTTCAGTCAGCTCTTAATATGTATTTAGCTTAGATTAGCTGTCATTTTAAGATATATCCTGAGTAACAGACAAATTGATGGAAGACACCATCATATGAACTTTTCACTTGAACTGTAGGGGCCATTTGGAGCATCCTGACCTGTCATCAGTTTGAACTCTCAGCTCTCTTTGCCCCATACCGCAGGCTGGAGCATAAGGCAGCATGTAGAAGGTTCTGTAGGCGTATCATTATTTTACAGTCACACATAATGTCCCCCAGTCAGAGATAGTGAAGCAGTAGTGGAGTGGAGCCAGATTAAAGCAAGTGGAGTGAAATTCTTCAGCAGGGACTTGAGGAAAAGCAATGAGCCATTCTTTGAAATGACAATGAGCCGAACGAGGAAACCTGACAGATCGCAGACCTCACCGAAATTCAGCGGACTACATTCGGAGTAGTTACACAAGTTAGGAGCAGTGTCACAGAGTATATATCTCATTAAGTAAAAATCTTGATATTGTGTGTATGTGTGCGTGCAGTCAGGGGTTTGCCAATGTCTGTCTGACAGGCTGCTGTCCGCCTGTCTGCACATGTGTGCATTGATATGTACACATGCTGCTGTGTGAATATATGTCAAGGATTTAATTTATTTTTTTCTCAACATTGCGAAATCCATTTCTGAATCCATTTCTAATGTAGTCTCCAATTATCCTCCTTTTGCATTGTACCATCACACCAATGTGTTGCTTTCTGCTAAGTTTGTCACCAAACATTACAGAAAACACTCAGGATCCAGTTCATCCATATTTTACAACTTGACAGACTTGGACACCATAAAACTAAACTGAAATTATTTTGCATTTTCATCAACATAAATGCAATAAGGCAAGATGAATTTATTTTGAGATTAATGGACTTTTAAATAAAGTTTGATAAAGCTCTTGCATTAAATTATATTTGGTCATATTTCTTGCTTTTAGAGAAAGACTATAAATATTGTCTACCTCATTTCCTCTGGCTCCCTGAGCCTCACGTCATAATGTCCAGAGAGTTTGCTGGTCTAATTAAATGGTTGCCCTAAAGCTGCCTGAGGCAAAATGTTAAATTCACACCAGCCTCAAGAATCTTAGGTCCAAGGATTGTGCAGTTTACTGATGTTACATCTATCATCATCCTAAATATTAAAGTCCTTGGAATTCAAACAGTTGCCTTTTGATCCAGTTTGGGGCTGCTAGTTGCCTCGTGCAGCTTTAAAATAGAACTAAAACTAACCAAAGAAATATACACTACACACTTTGGTGAGACTGGACCCTCAGTCAACATAAACTACCTGTGAAGTGATTATGACATAGGCACTGCAAGCATACATCACCTAACATACAAGTTGACCAGTGGGCTACTCTCCCAACAACTGGATTCCTTCAACATTTAACTGAAACAGAAAAAAGTAAACCTTGAAACCAGCCTGTGTTTGTGTGCCTAGGACGGCGGGTGGAAGCATCATCCCAAGCCTCCATACCGGTCAATGACCTGAAGGTCCTGCTGAGTCTGGCCAGGGAGCAGTACCTGAAGATGACTGAGTCAGCTCTGCCCTCTGCTGCCCCCTGTCTGATGGAGGACCCAGACAACACAGCCTCCAAGACACCAGGTAGAGTTTAAGGGAGAGAACAGCTACAAACAATGTTGTCACTTTAACTCAGAGTTACTGGTTCATTCTATCACACACATACAGACAGAGGCCACCTTTGTAAGGCTTTTCAGAATCAGCACGGTGAAGAGACATTTTATTGCTTACATTTCATTTGCTTATGATTAGCTGAAATTGTTTTCTACACCAAAATGTATTTCTTAGGAATTTGTGTTGAATACTGATGCACTTGTTGTGTAAGCATTCATGGTAGTCAGAATGTGTACTCCAGTGTTGTCCAGCAAAACTTGATTGATAATTATTTTAATCTTTTTTTTTTTTTTTTTTTTTTTTTTTTTCAATTCCAAAACAAGACCAGCTTAATAACTTTCAGTAATGACAAAATAAGAGGTCCTCTTAGTATAATCCTGGTTATTCTGGCCTCATTTTCCTAGTTTTTGTCATCATGACAATTGATTGTGTTCAGAATTTCATCACTCACATCACTGGGGAACATGACTTACGCAAATACGTACACACAGAAAAAATAATTAGGACACATAATCTTAACACTTTAACATGCACACAGAAGTTAAACATGTTGATGCTGTCTGATAGGGAAACTGAATTTTGAAAACATTTTCAGCCATATTGCCCAGTATGGGTGTACCCTGATATAGTTAATAGGTGAACCCACTGTAGTTTCCTTTATACGATATGGCTAGTAGTATCTTTTTTATGGTGAGCCCCCGTCATTTTAAACAAAATTAATAATACGCATGTAGCAATAAAGTCATAGACCTGTATCTTACAGTCAGAGATCTCTCTGTTGAAGGTCATGAAGTTAGTCATATAGTAATGTTTAGGGTACTAAACTTATGGCCCTTTTCCATTAGTATCTACTCGGCTCGACTCGGCTCGACTCTACTCGCCTCGACACGGTTTAGGTGGTTTTCCATTACAATTGAGTAGCACCGCGCCGTGGGTGGAGTCGCCGGCGCACCGTCCAGCTCCCTCTGGATTCTTTGGGCCGCCACAAAGCTCAGAAAAGTCTCCACGTCTTTATTTGACCGCGGTAGCGGTGTGCTTGCCATTTTCCGACTTTGACAACTTCACTGACGATCAATGCGCACGGCTGCTGTTGCCGTCTTTTTTTTTTTTTTAAATGTCGGGTTTTGTTTTCGTGCGGGAGTCGCTCTCGTCACTCCCTGTCCAATCAGTTGCCTGCACCGCGTTAACGTCACATTTTCAGCTCGACTCAGCTCGACTCAGCTCGCTTGGAACCCCGGCTGAGTAGGTGCTAAATGGGACCTGCTAGCAGGTACTACGGCCTAATGGAAAAGCTCTTAAACCGAGTAGAGTCGAGCCGAGTCGAGCTGAGTAGGTACTAGTGGAAAAGGGGCATTACAGTTGCGTGAATATGTTCCAGGGCCTAATGATGTACATGTTAAGCCATGTCTATCTTTCAAAAGTGCCATTCCTCCGCAACAAATAAACAACTATTCAAGAGGGGCCCTGCATGTCAAGCAGTTCTCATGTTATAAATGCTATGACATTAATTACCAATTATTTTTGTACACCCAGCACAACATGTGCAATTGCCCATATGTTTCTACTGTGGGACTTACAGGTCTGTACACAAAACAATTTTCAATGTGCAGTCATCCATGCTGATAGATTCAGATCTTGTCCCAGCAGGGACCTAATAGTATTACAGAACAGACTAACACCAACCAAAATGTGCACTTATCCTGCCAAATTATTCAAAATTGTCAACACAACAGCCATGCCCCCCTGTGTATCCCCTGTGTATTTGTGCTCGACTTACTTTTCTGTGCCAGGACTGTGTCCTTCAGCAATCCAAGGTCCTCACATAAAGGACAAGGCTGAATTTGGTAAGAAGTGACCTGTGCATGGACACACATTATGAGGTCCAAATCAGTTGCTAGTCAAACACTATGAAAATACCCAGTTGTTGAAAGTTTTGATGCTGAGTTTTCCTCTGTTCAGCGTGACACCTTCCCATCTGCTCAGTGTGTTGACCTGGCTGCTGCAACATGGCATAAAACACCCTAATTTCCCTGGAGGTAGCCGGTGTGCTTTTACGATGTTGTTTTCTCATTTTTTAAGCTTTCAAAAGTGAAACTTTGGATAACTCTGCATCACACATGAGTTCAAAGTTACTTACAAATGAACATGTGTATGGCAAGGCCGCTGTAGGTTTGTTTTGTATTGCTGTTGTGGGATGGATCATTTGTTATTTGATTATTTAACAGTGACAATGGACAGTTAAATAACTGTCCCAGAATTAGCTCTCAAGCTAAATTTCATCTGTGGTCCCTGTGCAGCAGATGGTACAGAAACCAAGCCCACAGCAGTGTGCAAGCACCAATCAATATAGTACATCAATACATTACATCAGAGCATTACATCATCATAGCAAAAAAAGAGAATAAAAAGAAGACTGATAATAAATAACAATACAGAAATATACAGTATCTAAATGTTATTTTGTAAATACTCCCATCTTGAAGTGTTACTATAGCTCCTTTAGGTTCTTTTCCATCCTGCTGTTAGTCTTCAGCCTGAAGACAGACAACATATTCAGTGGTACAATTCATTATAACTTCTGAAGGCTACCATAGCCCACTCGACTTGACAGGACGCTTCCCTTATGTACAGTGTGATATGCAATGAGCTTGTCATCACCTACTAATAAGCTGATCACCTGTCCTCATTTGGAAATGAGACAGTTACATTTTAGGAGAGGAGGAGAGGTTAGTCAACTCTCTCAAACTCACGTTTGAGATGATTTCATCGCAGAAAAAAAAAAAAAAAAAAAATTAACATCACTGGAGGTGCCGCAAATGCAAATAGTTACAGTAATGCAGGTGATCCAAACCTGAGAGGGGCAACATTTCTCTTGAGCAGAGTCTCTAAATTAAGCACTGAGCCCAACCAAATTCTGACTGGCCTAACCTTGTTGTATCTTCCCTCTGTCATTGCAGAGTTTAAGAGTGTTTCCTCTCAGCAATCTGAATGGCCAGAGAGGAGTGTCCTCCACAACATAGAGAACCTGCAGAGGAGACGACAGAAGAAGAGGTAAATTGGATTTATTAGGGGACTATAAGTTACTAGGGATTCAACAAGTAGTGTTGGCATTGTCTAATAACTTGTCACAGGCTTTAAGTTTAGCCAGCTGTTTGGTCTGGACCTGACAAATTCTCCCTTACTAACCCTAACCCTTCATCCAAGACATCTGAGAGTAACTGTGTGTATTCTTTCTGTCTTGTATCCCTTAGGTTTGGTCTGTTGTCAGGCCCTGGATCCAGTGACAGCCTGCTGGGTCCTAAAGACAGTCAAAAGGCTTCCTCTGCTCTAGATGCCAAAGAACTTTTAAAGCACTTCACATCTGATGGCATGCCCACTGGGGAGCTGCAGCCACTGGCCATCCACAGAGGGTAGGCCAAGTCAAGCACCTTAATTAGTCTTTTAGTTTAGTTTATTAGTTTATTGGACAGGGACAATGCATATTTTGATAAAATGAGATTTCACTTTGGCATCTTCATGATTTGTATTTCAAAGGGAGCACTTACATGCAGCTTGTTTAGCCCTTTTAATTGCAGTGAAGAGAGAATACAAGAGTATAGAAAGACAACTGGGCACAGAAAGGAAAAAAAAAAAGATTGGCAGTCACACACATTGACAGACATAATAAGAGGCCATACACCAGGGGAGCATTGATTGCATTTTCTTTCCTTTTTTTTTTTTTGGCCGATTTTGATTGCTGATTTTACTTTAAGCCTTACCTACCGATACCAATCCCAGCCGATTCCATTCCATTTCCATTTTTTTTTAGTTTGGTACAGTTAACAACACACACACACAAAAAAAATTGTACCTAGAAACCAAGTATGTTCACCAGAGTGACTGTGACATCTCTGCAAATGTATTAAATTTGTCGTTCTGAGCATTTTTGTAGTACTTCCTCCACAGGCAGCTTATTTGTATGTTTTTGCAAACAGCACACTTTGAGTCTTCTTCAGACACTTTGTAGAAATCCCACACAACAGACATGTTTGCGTCAGTCATCACAGGTCGACCCAGTGCAACACTTGGCACAGTGTTGCGTGGTGTGATGGTGTTTAAACACTGTTTCACACTGAAATGTTAAACTGTTAGAACTGGTCAGCGTTGTTCAAGCAGTGTTCAAATATTGTTCAAATTCAAATTGTCTCCAACCCACAAACTTTTCAACTGTTTAGCCTCAACTGCCACCATTATCTGGCAAAACTGGCAGCTTAAACTGCCGTGATTACATTTGGCTTTATAGTATAGACAGACCTGCTGGTCCTGGCCTGAGCTGATGTGGTGTAAAATCAGCTGATCAGCTGACTTCTGATTACTCAGACTGATCAGTCAGCGAACCCCTAACATGCACACAGAGGTGCACAAATGGACAGGCAGACAGGAATACAGACAGACGTCTTGAAGGAATGATAGACAAGACTGCAGTAGACAAAGAAGGACAGACACTTGTATCAAGACAGAGCTCAGTACAGAGGAAAACACAGCCAGACTGACAAATGGACAGATTGAAATACAGACATGGCATCTGTCTGGGTTTTATGAGTTTGTTTCTAAGACTTTTTTGAGTGAGGATCTGAGTTGATGAGCCCATAATGAGGATCTGATTAGGTTCATTAGCCTACTACAGTGAGCTTCCAACCTTTCTGGGGAAGTTGGGTAGAGTACACAGTCTTTATAAAAGAAAATACATTATTCTAGAGCATAACACTCATCAGTTGGTGGTAATAATCATTCTGTCAGGCTGCAATGTGCCTGTTTGAATTAGAGAAATTTGTTGTACTTCATGAAGAGGAGAGGAGAATTTTAAGTTGATAAAAATAAATGTGTGTCTTTGATCAAATGACTGTTTCTCCTATCTTTCTCTCTTCCTCTCTCCCTGTCCAGAGGTAATAATGTGTTTCAGTTGTCACCAGACCTGTCTCCCAGGAAAGTCAGCCAGATGCCCTTCAGCAAGGCCACGGCCTCCCGCTACCATGGCATAGAGTAAGTGTCTCCGAACCATGCACACAGCACATTCACGTACTTGCTGGGCACTGCTAATTGGCATTTTCCAGTTTGCTGACAGCAGAGACAGCTGAAAATGTAAAATTCACCTGGGTTAAGAACATAACAGCAATACAAAATAGATATTTAGTTTTGATTCAACAGTGATTTTAAAATTACGTGATTTGGATGGTAGTCTACAAAGTGTTGGATGGAAACACACTCAGCCAGCATGTTGTTTCCTGCTTAAGCTCACCTGTGCATCTGTACATACACGGTGAAAGAGTGAAATTGACAACTAGCTTTCCTACTGCTGTGTTCCTTCCTTTGATTTTTACCTTTGGTGAATGTAGAATAATGTCATTAATAATTAAAAGCATGAAGTTTAACAGGGTAGTGCTCGTCAAAATCCTATCACAAACTACAACCAACAGCAAAGGTCTTTGCACAGACACATTTCAGAAATTGTTAGCAGCCTGCATGTTATTACAGTGAATAAGGGAAGATTTCCCTCAAGGAAATTGAATTACTTGTAATATCTCAATCAGTGTTCAGGTTAATGTAATTTTATGTCAATGTCTTCATGAATTATTTATTCATTTATTTATTTATTTTTACTTAATCACCACAACAGCACTTGACTTTGTGCCCTTGACCAGAACCCTTGTCAACCTCAATTACTTCTTTTTTATTTATTAATTTACGTTAATTTTCTTCTTTTTGTGCACATTATATTAATTTTCTGTCCAGGTTCTGCCTGGACAACCAGCAGGCCTTGGACCGGGACCGGGGGTTTTCACGACTCCAGTCTCGTCTGATTCGCTACGAGACCCAAACCACCTGTTCCAGGGAGCCCTGCCCCCTTCCCTTTGCTCTCAGCCCCGCCCCCTCTCCTGCTGTGATGTCAGAGCCAGGAAGTGTGCCTGATGGAGAGACGCTGCAGAATGCAGATGTGGCACGTCTCAAGCGCAGGTCCTGGGACACTGACATCACAGGAGGATATCCTCGCAAGAGGTACACACAGTTTGTGTGACTGTGTGTGTGTGTCTGTGTGTGCTTGTATACGATTCTCTTTTATTTGTATCTGTGAGGCCAAGTTCCCCAAAATTGCCTCAAAATGATCCTGCAAATGGAGACACTGTATCACTTCTGAACATAAAGACTTATTTAAGGATAGGATCAAAACATTGGCAAGATTACGAGGAAAATAAATAGAACGTAAATAACATGAACACATACCAGAAGTCAGCGTGAGTGTGTGAAAGCTGTTGGGGGATAAACAGCAGTTATACAACAGAAGTTGAAAGGCATAAGCTAGAGAGACTTTAATATGTTTACAGCTATTTATGAGAGGTCCAGAGGTCCTCACAAATATCATGCACTTACAACAAAAATGTTGACTGACAACATTTTATTCTTCAGAAATGAAAAATGTAAGACAGACAAAAAATAAAATATAAGCTGTACATGGTTGGTTTGCAGTCTTAGCATTAAATAAGACTCATTGAAGGTGGGTGTCAGGCTACGACAAGGACACACTAGATATTTGTGAAATTAATGGAAACAATATTAGTACGCATTTTAATGTTGGATTTTTAAAAAATAATTTAGCCACTTAATACTTCTTTCCTCACTGTTACATTTTCAGGGATCAAGGATCATTTATTGTTATTGTTCATGAGAGGAACAAAATTAAGTACTTGAGGTCCCTTGATTGGCTTGTTGTTTGATGCATTCTATTTTTTCCCATTTCCCAAAGCACCCGACATATTTTTGACCTACCTTTGATCATATTGAGCAGGCAGTCATCTTTTTTTTTCTGTTTGCCAACATCAAAGTGTGCTTAATATCTCCAGTTTGCAGATAATGTCATCCTTCTGACTTCACAGTACTGATTTTAGATGTTCACTGGAGTGGTTTGAAACTCATGGTAAGGATGAGGGTTAGCATCTCCTAATCTAAGGTCAGTGAGGTGCCTCTCTTTGGGGGTGTACCAGGTATAGCAGACTGGGAGGAGAACCCAGGACAGACCAGACACACTAGAGGGACAACAGGACATTTAGGCTGCTCTTTCTGCCCTGTTACCCCTGTGACCTTGACCTGGATTAGTGCCCTAAAAAGCAAGTGTCCATGGGTACATTGTAGGTTTGTGGCTAACACAGCATGTTGTGATTTTATAGTCACTAAACTGCGTCCGTGTGTATTTGACCCAGACTGGCCAAGTCAGAGAGCAGTGACTCTCTCGGCTCTCAGAGCAGCAGCAGCAGTGGCACACACCCCTCTGTGAGGTCACTACGACAGCAGCCAATCAGATCCCAGTCCACGTCGTCCTGCACCTCCTCCTCTGCTACAGGCTCCAGATGGACATCCTCAGGTGAGTCAAGGAGACTGAACCTTCTTAGATTAGATTAGATTAGATTTCTGACTTTTTGAAGTATCTTTTCTTCGTATGGTCACAAATAAATAAATAATAACTAAATCTTTATATGATGCTTTTCAAAACAAATTCCAAATGCATCACCAAACAATAAGTTCAAATAAAAGTGAATAGAACGACAACGTCTGGGACATGAAACATGTGGACAACAGCATCAATAAAAAGCTAATTTTTTAAGGCTGTTTGAAACACTCAGTTTGCAGATCTGACACCCGGGGGAGGCTTTCCACAGCAGCAAGCTCATCATCTCCTCTTATTTTTAATTTCACCCTGCCACGACACCCTGAAGTCCTTAGAGGCTGTAAATTGAGGAAACATTTAGCAGTAATAAGTTACTAATTCTATTAAAAGCACTAATAAGTCGTTCATTTTATAGCTTGGTCGGAGAGGAGGAACAGTTCATAGATAATTATGGTCTGTCCAGAATATGACATCCAACCCCACTGCTGTACATCTTTTTTTGTTCCAGTAATTTAGATGTAGCAAAAGATTTTCAGATTTAGTTCATCCCAGCTCAGGCTGGTCCTCAAAGGTACCGAAAGGCTTTGCACATCAATATTTGTGTTGTATTTGGTGTGCAGAGGCTATTAGCATGAAAATGTTGCTGTGTGCACTCTTCTTCAAGTGCCTGAAATAACTTTTATGACATTACTGTCCAGGTGTGGTGAATCCCTGCACTGCTGACAAACCTAAACCCACACAGCAGAAAACCCCTCATAATGAAACAGTGGACAAACCTACCAAGGAGTCACGCTCCCAGAAACACCACAGGGTAAGTGTGTGTGTGTGTGTGTGTGTGTGTGTGTGTGTGTGTGAGTGCAAGACACAAACGTGATGTTTGCATGACTTCCCAATCATGTTTAATGCCATACTTCAATAGTCTGCTGCCTTCCTTTATTTCTGTCTTATATAAAATGGATGGTATGGTATTTTAAACCCCTGCTGTTTCGATTTGCCGGGCACTTGCATGCTAACCTATGATAAAGACTATTCAGATGCATTTGTGCACTTGTTACCTTGGAAACAAGACCCCGGCACAGCATGTCAAGCTCAGTAAGAGATGTCAGTTCAAATGTTTATGCAAGTCAAGTGTTTATAGGAAGAATGAACAGTGATTTTGAGCCCTTTTGAGAGCTGCTTGATTGTACATTTGTCCTTATCTTCTTTGATTTCCCTATGAGTTAGAACATTTTGTACTTCTAAACAATTTTTCGCTCCAACCTGCAGCTCCATAGCTTGCTCTGTCAGTCGGTTGGTTGGTTCCAAAGGTTTTCGCCCTAAGAGGCTGAAATTTGGCTCGGAAAACGGGGTGTGGCAGTGGCCTCTAAGAAGAAGATGCAAAAAGTTGCTATTTATTTGGTGTGGGTTCGCACCTCCCCCCTGCACTTTACCCACGCCCGCTTCATAACTCATTAACTGTTTGTCCTAGGCACTTGTGGGAGTCATCAATGGATTCAACAGAGAGTTCCTTTTTCAGTGGTGTGGGTTAACCCTGCCATCTCTGTTGGTCCATCAGCTCATTGGTCCACAAAAACCTCTGTTCACTGGTCAAACTGTGCCCACCCTATAGCAACCGCAACTTTCTACCTATGAGGCTGAAATTTACTGTGTGTGTGCGTGTGTATGCGTGTGTGTGCGCGTGCGTGCGGTTGTATGCCTGGTGGTTGTAGCTCGAATCCACGCTTGTTTTCTCTTATTGTGATCTTTAACCAAACAATGTTACATAATTACTATTCAATTGCAACCACCTATTATACAGAGGGATATTAACAGCATGGTAGCTGTGTATGAAGGTTTTATTGTAGTAAAACACAGAAGCAATGTTCAAACCAAATTTGCACTGCAGTTGTAGAAATAAGTCATACCTCCATACCAATGATTTGAAATCAGAAACGTGATTTAGGAGTTTCAAACTTGTAGAAACCTTTTTCTCTCTCCCACAAACACATTTCCACGGTCACATCCTCTCGAATCTTTCATTGCAACATTGCATATCTATTCTGTAAACCACAAATTCATTCAGTGAGAGCATATACTCAAAAATCAGTATGTGAATGCCTGTAATGGCAATTTTTCTTATATTTTTGTGGCATAAGAATGCAATATAATACAATAATAGTTGTCATAGCAGTGCACAAGGTCACAGCAAATTGCGTTTTTGCATAATACTTATTAGATGCAAAAATAAACACATTCTACACAAGATCAGACTGCGGTTGGGGCATTTCATTTTAAAGGTATTTTAGTACCTTGCTCAGAGGCACAATGGCAGAGACAGTAGCAAAATACGACATTGCACGCTCTATAAAGTTATGGATTTACAGCAACATGAAATCATTTCCATGTGTCCAAATACATGATAAAGACCAAACAAACTGTGAAAACAATGAGCTGGTTCTCCCTCCTTTCACCACCAACCCTACACACGCTCACTTTCCCTCTCCTGCCAACAAAAAGTTGACGAGTTCTGCAGCCACCTCCAACAAAAACTGATGGTTTTTTTTTGTGTGTGTGTGTGTGTGTGTGTGTGTGTGTGTCCACTCTGACGTGGAATGTCTGGTGTGCACCGTAACTGTGACAGAAGCAACGTAAGAACGACAGGTTATCTTATCACCTGCCTGCTGCTGCTTGCGTACACCACACACACACACACACACACACACACACACACTCACTCACACATACATGGATCTTTTCACGCACATACACACCCTCCGTTCCACCTACAACTCATGATCTGCATCGCGACCTTGAGTTGTTCTGATTTCTGATTACTATGCAAACAGGCTTATCATCCAAACACAAGTTTAGAGAACAGTTGGCCCATTTCAAAAATAACGATAGCAGTTTATTCAAGACAAAGATTAAAAGCTGCCTTTCTACTCCTCTTGAGACTGAATGGCACCAATGAATCCTCATAATAATTCATGATGCTTCCTCAGAACAATCACTGTGATGTTATTAAAAGCATATTTATTTCAAAAATGTGTTTTCCCTGTCAAGACTGTAGCAGTAAAATATTTGTATAGTTTTGCCTCAGAGCATACAGACTGCAATGGTAAATAATGCATTTTTGTGCAAAGGATGTTACACAAACTCAAGACTTTTTGACTTTGCTTTGAAAAGGTCGCCGTGTCAGCTGGCTATTTGAAGAAGTGGACCACACTGAGGTGTTTAGTGGATGCTATGTTTTCACAAGTGCACTAATACAAGTATGTGCACGTGCCTGTTCCCGTCTATTTTTGTGTCTTCAGATGCTGAGGGAGGTTGTAGCAAAAACACTGAAACAACACGGGATCACTGCCGAGCACAAGCACTTTGATGCCTGCAGCCAAAGACTGTTTGAAATCTCCAAATTCTACCTCAAGGTTAGTCTTTTATTTCTGCCTACACACTGTCACCTCTGTTCTTTTATTGACAGTCAAATTGCCTTTGTGTATATGCCTTCATGCATCCACGGCTTGTAGTTTCAGCTAATTCTTGTGTTTTTAAGACACGATAAATCCTGCTTTGAAACATAAGCAGGACAGAAACACACTGACGCAATTTGATTGCAAGTAGCAGATCGAAGAACTTAAAACCGTGTCCTCAGCTTTGCGTTTTTTTCTTTTCTTTTCTTTTTTTTTTTTACATTTGCCAATCCCTGCATTTTCCACAAACACAAAATCACTCCGAATTGCATTCTATTGTTCCTTACACGTCCAAATCAGGTGCTTCTGTTTGCCAGCATGTAATCAGAGAGGAAACTGCTGCAAGTCACAAGTAACACAGAGCTTCCCCCCCTGCTGTGCTGTTATCGAGTACAGTTAGGACTTGAAATGTTGTGTATCGGTTCAGCGTGTAATCCTTCATTTTGAGTGGAGTGTATAGCCCATGTTAGTGTACCTTTCAATGTCAAATGAGTCATCCTCCTCCTCTGCTGTTTAATCGCAGGATCTGAAGACATCTCGGGGACTGCATGAGGAGATGAAGAAGGCTGCCAGCAGCAACGCTAAACAGGTAACGCCACCCAGCACGCAAGCACATACCTACCACTGGCTTTTTTTTTTTTCTTGTGAAATTCTGGATCGTTCAAAATAGAACAAGGAGATATTTTCCCACTTACACCCAGTGCAATCTATCCATCCAGTTTCTGTGTGTTTTGGCGAGGCTTCCTCTCCAGCCTGTCTTCCAGTATATTCATTTGTGGAGCTCAAACCATCAAAAGATTAAATGTGGAAAAAAACACTCTCTCCAAAAGCAGTGACACATATACCTGGCATTATCCACAGCCCTCAGAGGTGAAGAATTTCTTTGGGAACTATTTCCTGTCCAAGATTACCAGCAAACCGTATCTATCTGTCTCTAATTTGAACTTGTTTTGGGGTCAATATAGTTTGCAGGTGTTTTCGGGAAGTGCTGCTGCTGTTCAGTCTAGACATTCTCTGATTATTAATCAAATGAAACAACCTAAAAATAGAAAGATCATTCTTTGATCGAACTGTTCGCCTGCCTGTGCATTCACATACACAGGCGGGGGGTCACTGGCAGGCTTTGCTTTATTTTTAGGCATCTTGAGTCAAAGTACAAAGTCCAAATTCAGTATCACATCAAGATTATGGAGTCTTCCTGGGAGATTGATTAAAAATGGCGAAGCATCTAGTTGTACATAGTTAGTAGCCTCCAGTAACTCAGCTCTGACTATGGATCTAACGTGATGCTTCAAAGTCTGAGATCCACTGTTCTACACTACAAGGCTGAACTGTTCCGTCTTAAAATCGTGCTGTTTTTATGTGTTTCTTTTTATTGTAGGTCATTGACTGGGTGCTGGAGAAGGCCTCAAAGAAATGAGGAGCCAGAGATAAAGTGAACAAACTGTCTGTTTTGATTTACCAAGTTTTATAAAGCCACAGCAAGCTGGTCCTTAACTGTGGCAGCCCAGGATGTTGTGAATCATTTGCCTTCAGCTAAAAGGAAACTTTCTCTTCCTTGTTAATTATTGTGTTTTTTAAAAAAGTTATCATTTTAGTTTCACGGGTGAAGAAGTGGTCCATTTGAAAAATGGTGTGTTACATTTCCACACAGCATGCGTTTAAAAGGGCCTGCTCATGAATGCACAGCCTGCTGGAAGATGACAGAGGCTGTGCTGTGATCGCAGATGTGCCAAAATCTTCAGCCTTCAGCCTCCCTGATTAGTTTTGAATCATTACACTAAGCTTGTTTTAATGAATTTAATCCTGCACTTAATTCTATTTGTTTCTTTTATGGAGAAGATCATACAGAGCCGCGCCATTTCAGGGATGTATTGTATGTGTTATGTACGCAGGCAAGCTTTTCGTCTGTGTGCATCCACCCTGACGTCCCAACTGTTCCAGATAGTCATGAAAACAGAACAGAGTGTTCACTGGGACAAATCTGTGTAGTACACTCTGCTCTGGCTGGAGCCACCCAGAGACCACAAGGGCCTAGAGCTGGCAGGAACACAGCAGGACGCACTCGTATCATTTCCTTGTTTTTGCTGTTTATGGAAATTATTTTTAAATATTTTATAATATTTCTCTGAACTTTTTCATGTTGTTTCCAAATTGCTGTATTTTTAGGGTCTTATGACTGTATATTTTGTTATCATCTTTATGTTGGTCATATTTTAACTGTTTGTAACACAATAAAGTGTTTTTGAATCATGCACTGTGCACATTACAGCTCTGTCCCAAATGGGTTAATTGTTGAGGGAAAGCTAGTGTGTGGCTGTGCGTGATTAGGAAAAAGCAGCTACCTGTTTCCAACCTGGATGATAGTTTTTATTCAGACAATGAAAGCGAAAGGCTACAAACACACGGCATACAGTGCTTATTATCACTGACAGATCCCTCCTGTTTGTACTTGTTCTTGGCACAAAATGGTAACACCCCATGACAAGATTTGACGCTTGGAGCCATCGACCACAACAGCTGCACCACTGGCACCATGCTGCTGTTTCCTCCCTACATCTATAGGCACCAGTGTCCTTCATGGGTGTCACTGACTACATTTACAGACACACTGCAATATACTCTTAACCAGAGATGTTTGTACTCTATCCAACTCTGTCTTCATCCAGTTACTCAGAAACCTTGTTTTAGGTTGGAAACATGATGTGGTTCAAACAATGCAGGTGACGTCGCACACACACACACACACACACACATACACACCACCACCCCCACTAAAAAAAAAAAAAAAAAAAAAAACACCTGTAAGCAGTAGCCGGACAATACTTTGTCTCCCATGCATATAAAAATCAAATAGGCACAGGGCAGCTGGTGGACTGTTCTAGCTGTGTGCGGGACACCACACTGGGACAGGAATATCAATTGTGTGTCAGTAGTTTTTTTTTTTTTTTTTTCTTTAATTCCCTTTGCAAAAAAGTGATGGCAGGGTGTCAAAGCCACAATAAGAAAAAACAGCCTAACCTGAATTAAACATAAACTAGAATAAGGACAGTAGCCAGTGGTGTAAAAAATACATAAGCCATTTGCTTATGCAAACGAGGCTGCATGTTGTGCATTAATACCATAATATGAGAAATATTTCATTAAAAGTAAAAGCTCTACAATCACAATTTCACTTGTATATAGACATATTCACAGTAAATGTACTTACATGTACGTCGCGGCATTAATAATCTATGTGTTTTAATTGTAGGCGGTCCAGATGGTGCTAGGTTGAACTACATGTACTTTTAGATGGATAAGGTAGTATAAAACACTAATTATGCATCAAATTGTGAGCATTTTATGCATGTATGTATTCTGCAAATTAACTACTAAATGCAGTTGAGTAAAAAGTGCATTGCAATGCTTTAGTGAATGTACACAGTTATTGTCCACTTCTGCCACGAGCTAACGTCACTACAGGGCTCAGATCGATGACCAAAATTTAAAATAAGCGTCATGGGGCTGTTATGGCTGCTCGTGAAAACTGCATCCACCGGACTTTGTATCTGCTGAAACTAGCCCCTCTGGTGCTCAAAGTATGACTTTTTTTTCTCTTTTCTAAAAAATCTTACAAGACTGGAAATCTATGGCATCTTGTGGATTTAACAAAGTCCTCATTCTGTTTCTGCTCGGCTTTTTCATGGGGAGATTCTGCACTCTGTTGTAATTCAAAGATTTTCTGATACAGTCTTCATGTATGAAAGGTGGAACTTTTTTCCTTTTTCTTTACCTTGCTGAGATATAATGTATGCAAGCCCTGATGTCAGCGGGTGTGTACGTTTGTAAGTTTCTGGGAATGGGAGTGCTTTGTGCTCTGTGCATCAGTCAGCGTGTGTGGGGGACAACTGGGTGTCAGCGCAGATTACTGTATTTGCAAGCGCTGTTTATACTGCGCTATAGACCAACAGTTTTTCCCTAGGGAGATAATTAAGTTTGCTTCCTATCTGCTACAACTTGAACTCAAACCTAAGTCGCAAAACGGAGCAAGCTTAAAGCAATCTGGTGGAAAATGACCAGAAAAGGAAAACAACTTGTGACTAATTATGCACAGCCAGATACCAAATGTTGCCAGTTATCTGGTTTGTCCTTGGTCTCAAGTGATAAGGGTAACATATCATTGTCTGGCAGGAACCTCCACTAAACCTCCACTTTTTCAAAACAACAACTTCTCAGTATTGGAAAAAAAAGTTTGGATTATTATTTTATATCAGCTCCCATGTATTTTTGGACAATTGCAAGAGGCAACAAACAAAACTTGGGTGTCAGGGGTTACCGTGGAACAAAAGTAATAGGTTGCAACACGTAGGCCTATTCTCCAAAATGCTCTATATCAAATTTCATAGGATAGTGTTTGCAAAAGCTCAGAAATATATGCACTGTACAGTATCTTGTGCTCCTGCTCTATACAAAGTTTTAAAATTATATGTCAAGATTCAAAATGGGTTAGAGGCGTATAGGGGCCATACAAATAATACAATACTAGAGCTAGATTTGGCCCAGAAAAACAGATGCTTGTACAGTGAGGAGCCAACCAAGATTTTTTTTCTCTCTCTCTCTCTCTTCCTTGTTCCTTGTAACCAGTAAAATAAATGATTGATGGCCATGGAAGGTTCCCGTTCCAAGGAACTGAGATTTTCCCGCCGATAGAGGGAGAGAAAATGAAAGTGCAAAACAGAGATGGAGTGTGACAAAGAATGGAAGCAGAGGAGGGAAACAAAGTGAGAGACAGCAGCGAAAAGACAGAAGAGAGTGAGAGGAAGAGATTGGCCTCCATCTCATTTTCTAAACTCTTGATTGTTTCATTATCAAAGCGTAAGGTGTGAACTGCCATCCCAGTCAGGTAGTTGTCTTTGTGTTTTTTATTTGCCAGGGAAATGATTCAATCTGCGTGTGTGTGTGTGTGTGTGTCTGTGAGAGAGCTTTGGAGTCAGTGTGGGCTTGAAAAGAAAAATAGCGCATGAGAAAATCACAGCGTCTCTTCATGATGACAGATGTAAACGTCTTTTCTGTGTGCTGCCTAAAAGTGAGATCACTGTGCTGTGTGCGCTAGTGCGCCTTAAAATCATACCGTTACCTCCTTGTTGTGTGGCTCCTATAGGTAAACCCATCTGTCGCCAAAGTCATCTGCTGAAAATGTAACTCTAATGCTATTACAAAGCATCTGCTCAACCATGAAATCAGCAGACAATAATAGCTCGGCTGCATTCTGCTGAGTTGTGTTCGTTCGGGACAATATTTGTCCCCGGGATGACTCGGTCTCCTCAGTTCTCAGTCTGGAATAACATGAAACAGTGAAAATAATTTGAAGATATTCATTTAAACCTTTGACAGAAATCTTTATTTCTATGTTCTGCTGCAATTTCATCACTGTGACTATCAATAAATCTCATCCAAAGTTAGAAATGGGTAAACAAAACAAACAAAAAAAACATGACTAATTATTACAAGAGGTCTGGTTTGTAAATGTTGGCACTGGAGAAGAAGCATTTCATGAATCCACAATGTTAGTCATAAATTCACTTGCGATGATAAGACTTGTTAATGAGTAAAAACACTAAGCAAGCTTCATTTACATGGAGGGTCTCAGTTTTATTCAGTATACAGCACAGCAATATATTTTCCAGAGAACGTCCTCTGTGGATTGCAAACCAAACCTATTTGATGAGCTTTTGTGTTGATTAGTAGGATGAGGCTCATTTTCATTTCATTTTATTATTGTTATATAGTTATAAAATGTGTTACATTAAACTGGCCTGTGTTTTCCAGCAGGTTCCTGTCCTGCAGCACACAAAAGACAAAGTCACCTGAAACAGAGACAATCACAGAAACAAAAGCACAAACAAAGCGTAACAGCTAGACAGACACCATAGGGGAGAGGACTTGCTGTAGGTGGAGTGAGTAGGATGGTATATGTGAGCTGAGTCCTGGGCCTGTTTGAATTGTGTAATAGAGGTTATTGATCTAATGTGTGGAAAAATGATCTCTGACCCTAGCTGTTTTTTTAAGCCAGTATTGGAATAAGTGATGTCCTCTTGCCTTGCGTTGTGTCTTGAAAGTAAGGCAGTAAGTGTTGATGAACGTTATTAATTTTGATCTGAGGTAAAACCTAATGGCTAGAGCATTCATGTAGTCTGAAAATTCAGGGTGTTAGAAAGTGAGAGTGCAGCATGAGCGGTAAGTCCAAGGGAGAAATTTGCCATGGATCTTATGAGCTCTATTGTACAGTCTTGCTATTAGGTTAATGGTTTCCTTTGTGGTGAGGGACCAATTTGGGAGCCAGCTGGATATAATTGAAAGAATAATTGTACATAGATATGTTTGAGACAGTATGGGTGAATTATGTTCTGATCTTGTTGTACACATACAGATTCTGTTTGAGCCTCTTTGTTCTATTATGAATGTGGTTTTGACAGGTGAGGTGTGAGTTGAGAAATATTTCAAGATATTTGGAGGTTCTGTGACAGTGTTTGATTTACTAAATGAATGGGATCAACCATAGATATACATTTCTTTGGGGGAGTGGAAATACATATATTTAGTTTTCTTGACTTTGGTAGTAAGACTATTAGATTTCAACTAGTCATGTAGATCAGAAGAGAGTTTGAAGTTTATGACATCATGGGTTGGATCAGACAGAAAAATGACAGTGTCATCAGCATACCGTAGACAATTTGAATATTTTCACACATTAGGAAGGCCACTGAGAAAAGAAAGAGTAAAGAACCCAAAATGCTGCCTTGTGGAACTCCCATATTACAAGCTGTAGGGGGCGATGTTACATGACTGATGTCAAGCAGTTGCAACCTGTGTGTTCGATATGAGGAGAGGATCATTACCACAGAGGATGGGAATGGAAATGAGCAAGGTTTGCTATGCAGATTCTGAGGATTCATTGGATCAAAAGGTTTGCAAAAATCAATAAACTGACGTTAGTGACATGACCTTTATGGGGTGATTTACATATTTGTTACGTAAACAGTAACAATGCAGACATGGTTGATCCAAGGAGATTATTGCTTTCAGGATGGTTTAATTGTTTAGACAGATCATTTCCCAGTAAGATTCAAATCCTATTTAGGCTGCTATCCGTGTAATAACCTTTAATAGCAGATAACGTCCAATGTAATTGTAAGAGACTTGGGAAGGCCTGGAAAAGTAACATAGCTCTAAATTGCAGATGCTATTTATGTCTGATGAGGCAGACCTGCTGTATTATTCCAGAAACCCAGTTCAGGTTTTGGCCCAGTGTATAAACACAACTTTACAGAGTGACGATAAAGACACTCTATACCTTGTATGTGAAATAGTAATGAGCTGAATGCTGAATCGAGAGTGAGGTGCCTGGAGAAGTGGGCTGACAGAGAGCGCTGTGCTTGTACAAGCTGTAAGACAGTAATTAGTGGGGGAGAGAATATAGGAAGCCGCAGTATGTGTGTGTGTGTGTGTGGGAGTGTGTTTCATTTTGTATTCATCCGTGAGTAGGTGGCTGATTTTGTATGAGTGTGCCAGTGTCTGACAGCATTTTGTTGACAAAAATTATGTTGGAAAAATAGTCATAAACAAACACTTTACACAACTAAGGACTTGACAAAAACGAGGCACCATTAACTTTAAATTACAATGCCTAGGCTGAGCTGATTGCCACCTACACTGCACGGCGCAGCACCATCTGTTTCACAAAACTTTCCTCTGCCAGATGATGCCAGGCCATCGTGATGAAGGCCGCTCTCTACTGCCACAGCTTCTTACCAAAAATGGTCACCATGCTTTTTATCATTTTGGATTATTCATCAGTTTTTGTTTTTACAGCTGTTTTTTACAGCTGATTTTAGCTTTTTTTTTTTTTTTTTTTTTTTTGTAAGGAAGCAGAAGGACAGAAGATATGCTCTCTAATCTTCAACACTGGAGCCCAACAGTGCTGTGCCCTGTCTCCAACGCTGTTCTCACTCTGGACTCTGTATCCCATCACAATTCTGTTCACACTGTTAAATCTGATGACATGACAGTGGCTGGCATGATAAAGAACAAATGAAGCAGCCTAGAGGTGTGAGGTGGAGCTCTTGTGGGGTGTGTCACGTCAACACCAACCTGGCTCTTCACATCACAAAAACAAAAGAAATAATAGTGGACTTCTGAAGGGGTAAGGAGGCTCGCACTACAACTGTCATTAGCCGGCTTTCCAAGGTTGTGCCAAGGCCAACTGCGTTTCCATTGTCACTTCCGGTTTTTGATCGCGTCTCAGTGGGACTGTTGGGTTCAGTTTCCAGGTGCTAATGGCCCACCACATACCCATGAGCCAGACAGGGCTAACTGAGGTCTTAGGCAGAGTTATGGGTGATAAGTGGGGAAATGAGTGCAGCTGATACGTACAGATGTCAGCGCAACAGCTCGCTTTTGTAGCAAAAAATAACGGACAAAAGAAGAAAATGCAGAACAACAGGCAGTACTGGTCAAACGAGGACATTAGGGCTCTGCTCACTGTTACTGTGTCCACTAACATTATTCATTTATTTATTTATTTATTTATTTATTTATTTAAGTTTACATGTTTTCATTCTCTCTCAAAAACATAGAGATGCTGCTATCTGCTGATATATGCTGTTGTGAGGCACTAAAACTTTATTTTTCACTCATAAGTTGTTTTTCTAATTGAGTTTTTTTTTTTTATTTAGTTGATACATTTTTTATTTAAAATAAATGCACTGCAGACAAAGTGCTGATCTACTTGAGCAAATGGAGACAACGCAGACAGTAACAGCAGTGTTAAATAAATGTTCCTGTAAGTTTAGCGATTGTGTGTCTCACTTGTCAGTATAAAACTGTTGTATTTAATCAGATGGAAAAAATATGTATATATATATATATCGGCATCAGCCATCAAGAAGCCCATATTGGATGACCACTATTGCCCAGAGGTATAATGAGAGAAGTTCAGGGCAGGTGTTTTGTTTGCAACAAGTGTTGTGTAATACAAGCAATAAATAATAGATTATTTTTAAAAAATTAATTCACATGAATTTTTCAATACATACTCAACTAGCTAACATCAGTTGGGTTGATGCTGCGGGAATGAAATGCACTAGTACACTGAATAATGATCTGAATGAAAGCTATGTCTCAAAATAGTCATAAACTGGACTTTTCTCCTATTAGTGACATAAATTGTGCTGCCGGCAGTAATATTGGTAACACTGTCACGCCCTACAAGAGCATGAAGCGATTATGAGGGCCTGACCTGTAAAAAACCCTCAGCTTAAAGCATTTCACCTTTATTTTGATTTGTTTTAGTTAAACAGACAATATGGCAAAAGTGTCCATTCCTCTCCGTGCTGTACGTCCGGATCGTCGGTGGACGTGAAAAAAACGCCGCCTGATACACACTGTAACCTTCTGTTTGTATGCATGTACACTCAGCGTAGCGGACTTCACCAGACTGTCTTGCTTGCTGTCAGCTGCCGACAAGCTTCTCCACACCCTTGCCGAGTTCTTGGACCTAACACAGCCCACCTTCTCATCATCCATCGCCAAGCATAGGGGGGAACACCACATCTCCACCACTGGCCCACCCATCCACGCCCAGGCTCAACGTTTAATTTTATCCTCGACAATTTTGCATCATGCAGCTTTTAAAACTGCACTGATGGGCCTATCAGGGGCACTCGAGCTAAAGGTTAAATTTATAAACTGCTGTGACCTCTAACCCGCAGCATCGCTCTGATTTTGATTTAACTTGGAGGGATGACGCCTCTTGCTCCTGATTGGCCCAACTCGTGCTTGCGTCATTTGTCAGGGAGATCATATTTTCTGATTTACATTTGATCATATTTTTGCCGTTAGAGACAGTGAAGATGTTAATCAGCTCTCATCATCTGTCCTGTGTCTTGCCTCACATCAGCTCTCACTAAAACGGCAAGAGAGTTTACGCACAGGGCACTTGGGATTTTGTAAACACTAATTGGAAGCTTTTAGTTGCTCTGTCCAAGCCAGTACAAACAGGATTTTGCTGATTAAAACTGTACAAAAACTGTGAATGGATGAAATGAGTGCAATGTTAAATGCGGCTAAAATGAGCCCCCCAAAAACGATTCCAAACGAAATCTGAAATTTCTGCCAAAGTTTAACACTGGAAAAAAAATGTTGTTTGAGAAAGCCAGTGTTTGTTTGAGTTTCTGTGTGAGTCAGCCCAGGAGAGGACGCATATGTGCCTGTCAGACAAAGAGCGTGCATGCGACAGGAAGAAATTGGGTCATCGAGTCACCGTGTCCCCTGTTATTATCTGGTAATAGACGACGAGAAGATGAGTAACCTTCTAGGCAACACACACACATGTAGACACACACTGGGAGACAGAGAGTCTTACAGAGGACAGGAGACGCATGTTTGTGAGCTGACATGGCTGCCTTGTCCTAACAGCCATGACCCTCCCCCACACACACACACACACACACACATGGCTTTGTACTTCGAGCCCTTTGACTCTCAAAAACAGCCGCCTACCTCTCTCCCTCTCGCTGTCTGTCTCTCGCATTGACACACACACAAACACACACTCTCTGGGAACCTGATTATAAAAGAGACGTGGGATGAGGAGGGGTGTGTGTGTTTGTCTGTGAGAGGAATGTTTCAGGATGCCACTGCCAATTCACCGCTCCAACCCCCAAGTGCTGCCCCATCTCTGTCTCTGTCTCGCTCTCTCTCACTCACACACACACACACACACACACACACACACACACAGACACACAACACAGAGAGATTGTTCTTTGTATTCCTGTCTGCCTCAGGAACCTGGGCATGGAAGTGCAGGGATGGAAATGTGTGTGTGTGTGTGTGAGTGGGGGGTTGTTCTGTGGGCATGCCATGTTGTCATGAAACAGCACTTGTTTGAGACTGAACGGGCGATCACGCTGTTCACTTTTAACACCAAAGGAGCATCATGTCATCAAAGAGACAAGATTATTTGATGACGGTGACAAGACCTCAGCAGCGCCTGTGCACCGCTCGCCACAGCACACACACTCCCACCGGCCAGCAGGGACCGGGACCTCTCGCCGACCCGTTGACAGGGTTCAGGTGAACTCAAGGGCGTTCCTGCCTGCAAACTGCTCCGTGTAGCTGTGGGCCACCCTGTTTTATTCTTTGGCGATTAGCAGTTTATTCAAAATTCATACGGTAACATGAGGTACGACGACGGAACAAAAAAGGAAGGCGGCGACAAGGGAAGCGAGGACAAACATCGAACGCGACAGAGAAAATCGCGCCGGGGTAATACCTGTCACAAAAACAGAGGAAAAGAAAAAAGGGGAGGCAAGATTAAAAGTAGCATCGGTGGGCTCGTGTTGTGACAGTCAGAGGTGTTGTGGTGATGTTACAAATGCTTCGGAGGGCCGTCGCAAATGTGGAGGATGCAAGAAAAGAGAAACCCATTTCCCCTGCTGTTTCAGTGTTGAACGATCCAACGTCTTTATTGTATTATATTGTGTCTTTTTTTTTTTTGACATTTTTATTTATCTATCTGTGTGGGCCTCATGTGTATTCCTTCAATATGGTATGCATAATAAAAAGGCTGTAGTAATTAAAAAATGTATAGAAAATGTAATATCACATGTTTATAGTACATAATTATACCTATGGCTGAGAGAAAAAATTAATCTTTTTTTTTTTTTTTTTTTTTTTCTGAAGTGGATTATACCAGTTTGCAAAAGGAGTGTTTTTGGTTTGGTTTGGTTTTCATTCATTAATTCATTTCAAAGTCATGTGAAGGTTGTTAATGGGTGTCTGGTCTTTGTGTGTGCAGCTTGAACACGGCAGCCGCAGAATGAGCTCATTTAACACTTAATTGATGGAGTGTATTTAGGGTGTCACTTGTTGGTATCAGCAGGTGTTTGTGCTCATTTTGTTATTCTATTCAATTATGAACACGGCTTGCAAAAAGTGTACCCTTGGGCCAGCTTATATTTGCACTCACACGCGCGCGCACAACCGCCCACACACACACACACACACACACATACACACACATAGTGGCAGTCCAAGGCTTGTGAGGACATGTTACAGCTGAGGAATGCAACAGGAGACTGAGCCAAAAGAAAAGCTATTCATTCAGAACCTTCTTTCACACACACACACACACACACAAACCACAACAGAATGCATTTGCATGCCACTGAGTGAAGCATACACTCCGCACACGAATGTAACTCTGGCATTTTTTAATTGCTTCCACACACACACACACACACACACACACACACACACAATCTTGCTGATTGCTCTGGCTCTTGTCCAGGCTTCTGATTGAAAGGCTGACAGTCCAAGTCAGCGTGGCCTTCCTTCTTTCTCAGTGGGACAGCTGACTAATAATTAGTGGGCGTGCATGTCAACGTGATTTTGTGTGTGTGTGTGTGCTGCAGTCCTAACATGTAAACAATAACAGTCTTGGTTCATCTGTGCGTGCATGTTCCCAGATTTTTATAGAAATACATCAGATCTTTGTCCTGTAATGTTGGCTTCCCATTTAAAAATAAATAAATAAATAAAAATGTTTAAAAAAGCTCTACACCCTTGGCTTCTGCATACATGTGGCATCCCACTCAACATTTGCTTTACTTCAAAAGGGGACACAGAACTGAGGGTAGGTGGGAAAGAACATGTCAGTGGAGCTGGAATACACTTGAAGCAGGCCTCAACATCTGGGCACTGCTGTTCTTGACTGTGTGACAGAGAGAGGATTTCTCTGTATAAACAAGAGCTATCAATCAATGTCAAGAGTGAGGTGGTCGTTGTTTTTCAGCCACCACTGTGAATGACATGAATGCTGGCCAAGCTGCCAAGACGTTGTGGGTGTGTGTCAATGATACTTTTCTGAATGACATGAATGCTGGAGTGCATGCATTCTTCTTTGTGTGTACAGTGTGAGAGCGCTCAGACTCAAGCAAGTAAACAATGTCAAGAGTTACAGCTGCGTTCGAGGTTTAAGCTGCTTACTCTCAATAACGTGAATGCGTCAGGGCATGTGTGTGTGTATGTGTATGTGTGTGTGTGTGTGACTATAAGTGTGTGAGGCCTTCAGGATGCCAACTCATTACCTAGGAGCCAAGTAAACAATGTCAAGAGTTACGGTTGTGTTAAGAGCTGCCTACAACTCAATTACTCTGAAACTCTTTGGCTAAAGACACATGAATGCTTTCTGCTGAGCTGGTCAATAAAACACATCGCTAACACGGTGAATTACAACACCGCCATTCATCACAATGTCTTTGACGTTAAATACTGGACGTTTTTGTTGTGTTGCATGTGAGTGTGTGGTTACAGCAGGCGCAGGGTTCATTTTCAGTGTAAAAAGAAACAAAACCCTATTAATAATAACCTGTTAAAGCTTGTGTAGGCAACTTTGTGGAGTGGGCAGACTAAAACTCAAAACAGGTCAGACAACACCCACGTGAGATTCAGTACCTCGTCCAAGTAACGCCCACGTGCATGCACATTTGTGCATGTGGTGCCGATGCAGATGTAGTAGACCTTTTTCACTGCAGCATGAAATAGCAGGCTAAACACAGGTATTTCTCCATCCATCCATCCATCCATTTTCAGTCACATCTACTTTCTCCTCCTGTGGGATCCCAAGGTGTTCCCACGGCAGCCACAATATTTAATCCCCCCAGCGGATCCTGGGTCTGCCCTGAGGTCTCCTCCCAGTTGGTCATGTCTGGAACACTTCCCCAGGGAAGTGCCCAGGAAGCATCCAAATAGTTACCCAAACCACCTGAGCTGACTGAGTTTCTTGCAGATGTCTGAGCTCCTCCTCTGCCTAAGGGTGCACCAAGCCAATATGCATGATCAAATTCTTTTGGTGGCAAACTAGAGCTCTTTTGGTCGCTAACCCTAGAGTGAGGGTTGGAACATAGCTCGACTGGTAAATTGAGAATTTTGCTGTCTGGTATAGCGACCACAGGACTGCCACCACCAAGCCAATCCCCCTATCAGTCTCCTGCCTCATTTTACCCTCACTCATGAACAAGACCCCGAGATACTTCAACTCCTCCACTTGAGACAGTGACTAACTCCCAACTCGGAGAAGGCAAGCCACCTTTTCTCGGCAAAGAACCATGGCCTCGAACTTAGAGGTGCTGATCTTCATCTTGACCACTTCACACTCAGCTGCAAACCGCCCCACCGTGTGCTGGTCACAGCCTACAGAGGCCAACAGAACCAGATCATCTGCAAAGAACAACGATGCAATCCTGAGGCTGCCATACGAAATGACCCGAATCCCTTGACTGCACCTTGAAATCTTGAAAATCATGACCAGAATTGGAGAGAAGAGGCCTAGCAGAGTCCGACACCCACTGGGAACGAGCTTGACTTAGTGCCAAGAATTTGGACACAGCTATCAATGGCACCTCATACTCCCGCAGCCCCCCACACAGGACACCCTGGGAAACATGGTTGTAAGCCTTCAGGTGCTACTGATGACATTAATTGAGGTTCCATATAGGTGTAACAGAGCTACTCCAGTGAGCCAGCACACACGACACCATGGCTCCAGCTCTGTTACATCTAAATGGGGCTGATACTTAATGTCATTAGTAACACCTGTGTTACCTGTGTGCCTGCTGTTTCATGTTAAAATGGAAGCTGTGAAAAAGGTCTATGAGAAAGTAGGAATTGGTGAGCAGTAGCTACGGTAAAATAAGCTATAGTATCTTTGCTGTGGCTGAGGTAGGCTTGGTGGAATTTTTTGGGGGGAGGGCAAATGATCGGGTTTTAACAAAGAGATTACAGCCCCAGGAGCAGCCTGGAAGACCAGATTTCTTTTCATGTATTTAGTTTGGATTGGGCTCTACTTATAATGGTGGTTTGTCAAAATTATGAAGAAAAAAGTTACCTACAAATGTGGACTAAACAAAATTACCGAAAAGTCGATGGCAGTGAGGACCCTTTAGACTCAGCTGATCCAAAACGTTAGAATAAGCATCTAATTAGAAGGTTGAGTCCACATGGTTCTCATTGTTGGACTTGCTTATTGATAAAGCTGAGTCAGTTGAGTCTAATGGTCTGCATTTCAAGCAATCCTCTTCAATTTCCACTGCAAACCTTTACAAAATCATTAAGGAGAAATGCCCTATCATCAACAAACAATTTGCATCTTCAGTTTTCATTATAAAGATCAAACACAGATAATTCTACCCAGTGATTTATGTGCTGTTTTGTTTTTGACGCAGATGGAAATGAATAAATCACGCCTTGAAGACAACAAAAAACAAACCCAGTTTGTCATTTTGTTAAATACATGATTTATGTGCACCGTCTGAGTTAAAAACTAAGCTTTATCATTCTGAGTGATAGCACAGTAGCTGCCAAAGGCATCTGATTATTCTACATCTCAAGCAACCTTTTCACATAGAGCTCTTCCACTTTTCCATCTGAGGTTAACAGTAAGTCCTGTATGCCAGGCATTACAATACCTCCAGTATCTTTTTGTACCAACATAGCAACAGATTATTGTATTTCTTCTATGCCGTGGTAATTAAAAAATGTAAATCATTGTTTGCAGTGTTACTGTGTGCATAATTGGTCATTGAAAAGTGTTTGTATGTGTTCATAAATAAAGAAGAGAAGCAAACAGATTTCTGGCTTGGAATCTCTGCGGTTCCTATCACCTTGGCACAGCTAGGAACAGTCCTTATTAGGAACCTAATTTGTCCAAAAGGTTACATGAATTTTCGACAACCATTCCATGGAGAGTGGTGTTGCTGGTTTCCATAGTAATAAACCCTTTCATGAAATTAGAATGTAAAAAAAAAAAAGAAATATAATCATTAGCTACCTTACAGCTGGCCAGCTAACACTGAATCGGGTCACTTACCTCTGGCAGGACTATGCTTCAGAGGTTACCCGGGTGTTATGAGTCCACATGGTGGTGAAATATCCTCATTAGTAGCTCTGTGCTCCCCTGGACTGCTAATCCACAATACTGTATCTGCTCCTCCATTCACTTCTAGAGCGCAACAAAACAAGCCCCAGAATGACAATTTTCGAGCATAAAGGAACACAAACTAAGTGTAGTTTGCGAATATAAAAAACAACCAGTCCCGGTACCCATTTTTTAGGGCATTAAAAGGCTCTTTTCTTCTTACATGAAATGGAAAGTATATCTAGCGGGTAGTGTCTGCAGGAGACATACGCAAAGCAACCTTTCGCCAGGAGGAAACAACCTGATAGCACTTTCACAAATAATTGAAATTATACACACACACACACACACACACACACACACACACACACACAAGGATTCCGGGACTTGTTGTTTTTTACATGGGCATAATCCACCATGTTTTGTTTTTTTTTTTTTTTAACACATTTTTGTGGTAAAAGTGTTGTTTTGGGAGGTTTTTTGTTGCACTACGAACGTGAATAGAGAGACTTCATTCTGTATTAGCAGCCCAGGGCAGCACAAAACAACTGATGAGGATACGTCATGCCCAGGTAACACTCTATCAATGCTAAATTTTGCTTTAATTGGAAATCCTACACAGTGAAAGAACCACTTGATGTTTCCTTAAAATGTTGCCAAATCAAGGAACCCAACTAGGATGTGTCCTGTGCTTGCTACTATAATGAGGCAGTCCTAAGCGATCATATTTCCTAAAAATGCTACTGACTCGGAAGCTTCCTTGCAAATGAGACAGACCCACTGTTTGTGGATCTGATCATATGCAAATGCAGCCATCATAGAGGTCATTTACTGTCCACTTCCTCCAATACTCTTAAATTACTTTAAGTACTGGGTGATGTGAGAAATTGTTTGCGACACTTTCAAAATTTCAATGTCTATGATAAATTGCTGTAAATTTTTTTTTTTAATTTATTCTGTTTTTAGTCATCTGAAGGCACAAGGAAAGACCTGACAGCCAGCCATTTGACAGACAGTAGCGTATACAGATTTGGTTCTACTGAGTCTGCGCTGGCTGCTGCAGGACCAATGAAAGCCTGAAGACTCCTAAGATGGCTACCATGCTAATGACTGAAACTTTTCAGCTACATAATACTTGCTGGGGTGATTGCACCATCATTAGTTTAGTGTTTAGTTTTCATATTTTTTTTGTGAAACAGTTCCACAAGCAAATCTAGGGAGCCCTCAGTATATTTATCCATGCCATATGTACGTGCTCATAATCTCAGTGAGGTCATATTCAGGATAAACTGATCTTTTGGATGTTCATGTCCCCATCATAAGTATCCCTATATTTCCACAGAAAGGGAAGTTAACATATCAGAAGAAACAGTAATGGGAGAAGATGGTGCAGTTTCCAAACTAAAATTGCCAAATAAAAGCTGTCACATTTCGATTTTTCATCAGGATATGTTTTTATCTGGATTTATAGACCTCTGGACATTGGTGTAGACCTCAGATCCCTCTCAGTAAGTCAACTCAGGGAGTGAACTCAATGAAATTCACTGAAATGCTTTGAGCACAGAGCACATTTTGAAAGTGTCAACTCTCTTAGAGAGATGCTGTGACATGTTGAATTCTAGTTGGATGTCACATTGTGGGAAACTGCGGCTGATTGAGCTCCTCAGCTCCAATGATCAATGCTGACAATGCTAACGAGGCATTCTGGGGACACTAAGAAAGACAAATTTCCCACAACGTGACAAGTGTTTGGTGAAGAAAAATAACCCAGTAAAATGTAGAATGTCAGGATATTTGTTTTAGAGCTAATGGTGAATAAATTATATCATTGGTAAATGGATTGTACACAGTTGCCCATTACAGTGCATTTTGACAGAATCAGACATGGATTGAATTACAAGTGATTCATCTCGAACCTGCTGCATGTCCTACTGCTCTAATTGTGACTGGACGTGACAATAATGCCCAAAAATCTGTCCCTCTCGGTGTGCTTCTCTCTCCGCTCCTCTCTCTGTTCATATCATCACTCTGCTTCCAGTCCAGTGACTTGTTTTCTTCTTAGGTTCTTCAATCAACACTTCAGTCAATGCAGCCCTTAAATGGGGACGGATATCCCTCAAAAACCTTGTTCGTCAAGGGCATATTTCACTCCAAACAAAACCAATCTGGATGAAGCATCTCCACAAGTCCAGCATACCTCAGTGTTGATTAATCTATGAGTTGGGAACACCCCCAAAAAGGGTTTCTGTTTTTTCCACACATTGCAAGAACTCTGTCATAACTTGATGAGGTTCCAGGAAGAGACGATATTCTCTCATCTTGGGTCCTGGGCTGAAGAAGTTGAAGTTGATATATCTGAACCCCGGAGAGGTGGACGAGCAAGGTGGACGTCTATGCTTTCGAAGCAGGGAGATGTCCCTTTAAAGGGTCTGTCAGGCCACCAGACCCAGGCGGGAGATCTTAGCCGAGAGGAAGGAGTGGAGGATGAAGACGATGGGCTTCGGACAGGAGTGGAGGTCCAGTTGCTGGAGAAGAACAGGACAGAACAGAGAAAAGTAGACCATAAAAGAATATAAAAGAATATAATGGGACAGAATAGGATAGAATGAGAATAATGGAGTGGAGTTGAACAGGACAGGATAAATGGAATAGAATAGGATGGAATGATTAGCGGATGAGTTGAAAGCAGAAGGGATGACAGAGAGAGAGAGAGAGGATCATAAATCACGTAACACCATCAAAAATATGTTCAACACCAACACACACACACACACACACACACACAACTAACTCCACAGCCAACAATCCCCCATGAGGCAAGGATTAGATTGCTATACACACAGTCCTAGTTGGCGCTGAGCACTGCACACACACTCACACACACACACACACACACAAGCACCACATCGCTGTGAACAAAGCTCTGTTCATAGCCTGAGTTGTCTGTGGGTGATGGAGTTTCACCAGTAGTATGACTCATATCCTGCTCCTAAGGCTCATACAGAAATTTAGGCTGCAAATTCACACTTGAAACTACAGTTTAAACTGTCCAATTAAACAAGGGGAAGGGGATTTAGACGTGGAAACTATGACGTCCTAAGTTGTTTGCCTGCAGTGAACCCTGTGCAATGAAACATGAGTGGGCCTACATATCGCTGTCTCACAGAAACCTTTTTTTTTTCCCCTCAAGTGGAACCATAACATTCTGAAGATAATATATATTACTTGACAAACCACAATAAATGGCATGTAGTCCACGCATCATGACACATTTTCTAAATGGGTGACAACATAAAATGCCAATTGCAGTGAAAGAGACGAAATTTGAGATACACAGTTTCTGCCAAATAATGACACTGTAGTGCACACTGTGAATACGGGGCCCAGTTGATTTCACTTTCACATGTCGAGCTAATGAGCCATCAGCCACTGCCATAAGTGCCTTGGGATTTTGAGCAAGCCTTATCTATACCCGTGCTGGGATTCGGAAATGCTACGGAAACCTAAAATCTATTCTGCTCAGACAACAGAGGGTTTCGAATCCAAGCGCTCATGTCTTTGCTTAGTCGCCTTCAGCCAAAACGGAGCAGTCAAACATGAGTGAGCGTAATGGAGTTTTCCTGGTGAGCTGTATACGGGCTGTCACACGGGCAGATTGGATGGCTGATGTAAAACATCTGAGTTTCCTTTCCAGTGCCCTATAGGGCTGGCCTGGAGAGTAAATATTTTAGTTGTCACTGTGACTGCGCCAGCACAGTAAATTATAGGGCTTCCAGCTTCATGAATAATGAAACATCAATACTGTTTTATCTGGTGAAAGACCAGTGCGCTGCATATTAACGCGAAGCTGTTAAAAGGAACCAGTTATTACTTAGACTGACATGGGAATAAGGTACCATCCTCCTCCTCCTAAGGCATTTATATTCATGTTAACCATGTCAAAAAAGAGCCAAGGGACGAAAAATTGAAACTAAACTTACTGCAAGAACTGTTTAAAACTATATTAATGAATATATTGGATACTTGCAGTGGTGGTGTTTCTACGTGGTTGTTTGCGAGCGCAACTTTCATTACTTTTCATTTCTTTGAGGGTGGCCCATGAAACATGAGCCACCTGGGCTTCCATACAGCGCCGCAAACTGATTAAAACTCTTACAGCACCTGACAGAGTGAGGGGAAAGAAATCCTTGGTTACTATTACACTGTTATGAATCATCCATCTGTGCTGTTCAGTGCATTCCAGGCATCGCGATGAAGTTTTTTTAATTTACCTTTTCGGTGTTCCCACTTTCCCTCAACCTGCCTTGTCTACTTCACTTAGGGATTTCCTGCGTTTCTCAGAATATCCTCCACACAGCACCCGAGAACAGGCGTAAACTGGCTGCATTTAGTTATGGGGTGTACATGACTGGAGTTTTTTTTTTTTTTCCATCTTCAATAACTTGTACGGGAAAACAACTAAAAGCTCATCTTCTTCATATTTTTGTGATTATTCAAATAGGAGGAATCATTTATAGCCACTCAATACTTTGTTTGTTCCTTCTTGCTGATGGTGGAAAAATAACTATCCACCAAAAAGCCAATATCCAATACTAAACTAAATTCAGAAAAATAATAATGATAAAAAAAAATCATGGCTCAATTGCATTCTGATCTATTAAGGGTCCTGACAGTGAAGAAATTGGTGTCTCTGCCTCTTCCACAATGGATTTCTGAATGTATGATAGTTGAATGTAGGTGCAAAATAGTGAGCTCTGACGTTTACTGTTGAAGTTTCAAATAACTGCACTGAAGTTATTTGAAACTTCACCACAAAATGGACAAACTGAACTGGAAAACAGAAACAACAGGACATGGATGTAGATTTCTGGCAGAAATCGTGTACCAAAATCCCGATGTCGTATGATTTATCTTGTCTTTTAGGGCAATGTGGCTAATAACGAGCACATTGTTGATGAAATCACCTTCTGATTATTTTTATCAACACGGTTTGA
Organism: Myripristis murdjan; assembly: GCF_902150065.1. NCBI lineage: Eukaryota > Metazoa > Chordata > Actinopteri > Holocentriformes > Holocentridae > Myripristis > Myripristis murdjan. Next base: position 6,616,827 of record NC_043995.1, on the reverse strand, counting down.
ACCCTACAGTGCCCAGCCTGTTTTCTGACATGAGCGACAGAAACAAAATCTGTGCCACACTAAGAGAAATGTTCAGATAAAAACGACTTAAACACCAGCTTTCATCACAGATTGTGACAGGGATGATTATGTAAAAACCCCATGGATGTTCCCCATGACAAAACTGCAGCTACATCCAGAATTCAATATTTGGGCAAAGGTTTGTCATCAGCAGCTGTTTTGACTTGCACGCTGTTTTTCATTCTGATTGAAATAATTCTGCTTCAAGATTTCACCTGTTCCGATCTGATACGGTCTGGTGTTTACATGTGCCGGCATATTTAATGGGGTAACGTGCGCACACGTGATTAACACATAATGCACTCTTATTCTATTCACAGTAGAGAAAAGTGACATTAGCACCAAGCTGGTGAAAACCATAACAGACTAAATGAGTAATAGGACAGCCTGTGGTCCGCTGGATGAAAACTCTTTATTATAGCTCTATGCTGCCTGCTCCTGAGACCAGAAATCAGTGAATGAACTTGCGTCAGGACACAGGGCAGGTGCAGAAATACCTCAGCCAGAAATAATCATTTTCACTCGTTTAGGTGGCACAAAATTTCCTCTTTTCGGTTTATGAAAACGTTTAAATAACCCCTCTGCAACTGACTGAAACTTCAATGGGTTTGGGTCTGTTTCCTCTGACTGAGGTGTTTATATGTTGCATTGTTCTTCTGCTTGGGCTTTTAAACCAATTCTGATCGGAATAGTGGGCTCCATGTAAATGTGGCTACTGTTATTGATGCTTCTAATTAGCATAAAGTTGAGCTCTCATCAACTTTTCCCCCTCGGTTGGCCTTATCTCGCGCTGGCTTCATGATGCCTCACTGCCTGCTCTCAGTGCAAACGGCTGCAGCGATTTTGCTGAGTCGCTGAGCTGTGCTGATTGTACAGCGACACATTGTGCAGGAAAATGTGTTCTAGGGTCGGTATCATGAAAAACGGTGCTTAAAAAACCCCACTCACAATCTCTCCCTCCTTCCCTCCAAAGTCGAGGAAGAGCATGCGGACTCCGTCATCTGAGGACATCTTCAGCTTCTCGTAGGGGTAGGACAGGAGCACTCTGGGCCTGCTCGGGGTGTGAGCTCCTCTCTCCTCCCCATTCTGTCCCTCCCCCTGGCTGGGCTCAGACAGCACAGAGAAGCCCTGCTCGTAGTGAACCACCAGCCGGCACTCCTGACCCCGATAGAGACAGCCTGCAGGGAGACAGGGAATCAGAATTACACTCAGAGCGTTTTGATCTCTATTTTAGGGGTTGTTTGATAACAAGGTGCTCATGTTCTCATCAATACTTCCCTGTATTAATTACACGTGGAGGAGTTGGAATCAAACCAGGAGTGAGACTCAGAACGGGAATCACAGACAGGCATTACAGAATACAGCAATTAGAGAGAGAAGTCAAACTCAGGCGCCAAATCAAAGACACCGATATTTTACATGAATAGCAGCACTCCTTTTCTTGAATATTGAGACCTTTAAAAAATTCATATCTGCTCTGTCCTTGGGAAACCTCCTTTCTCTGTTTGTTAGATGAAAGGAACACACCTTCTGTTGTATTGCTTTTTGAGCTAAATGTTGACTGGTACTGGAGGTGTGGGTGAATTCAACACGAGCACTATCAATATGTCAATATTTTTTAGAGGTGGATGATCAATGCATCGCAATATCTTGTCTAAATACAATTTCCCTTGATGTGAACGTAAAAATGATTTGGTGTTTTGGTTGCTGATGTTGGATATGCTGGTACGGATCACAAGATAGAAGTTCATGTGATAGACAAGACAGAGAGGAAATACATGAGATGCCTCGCAGCTGCAACCCTTGACTCAAATAAGGAAGACATCATCGATAAGAAAAGTCAATCAACTTCAGTGATCTGGGAATATTTTTGTTTTTTTTTTAAACTCCAAGAAGAAATTCCTACATATGCAGTGGAAATGGTGTTTAAAATCCACGTCGACAGTGTTATTTAAAAAAGCATCATCCTTAAGAGCACCCAGACTGTAAGCCAGGGCTCATCAAGGGCTTTCAAATAACAGAATGTAAACTGATTTAGGCCTAATTAGCCTGTTATCATATAATAGGTAAACTTCCTTACAAATTACTGTTATTTTTATTAGCCTGTATCAGTGTGAACAGACTAAAAAAAAAAAACGGGAAATCAATCATAAGAACTCGATATTTAACTACAAAATGCTCCTGGTGGAGTGGAGATGGTTGGAATCTGGAATTGCAGAACGCAGTTTTGATTGGCAGGAAATATTAATCAACTTTAACCGAGTTTGACACTATCATGCAGTATCCTGATTAGAGGAAAACGCTCGCAGCAGCTTTGTCAGTGAGGTCGGCCTGACTCCTGCCTCAGGTTGTGCAGCTAATCGCAGTTAACTAAGAACCTGACAGATGGATTTATAATGTCTACAAGCCGTGGGTTGAAAGCACATATTTGAGGTTATTATTCCTAATAAAATTATTTCTGTCTCAATCGTTTTTCGTGTTGCTTCAATATAAGGAGATAAAAATGCTGCATGTCCTGAATACCAGAACCCATTTTTCCTCCTCACGTTTTCTGAATTCATTAGTGCTCTGCAGGCTGGATGGGCCACTGCTTCAAGCACAGCCCAGTTACCAGGAAAAAAGTTGGCATTTGATGTTTCTGCAAAACCAAGAATATATTTATATAAGTGTTGTGATGTAGTATAAAGTGAACGCAAAATGCCATGTTAGGATGTGGGCGGGGTGGCACAACTGACAGGACTTTTGCAGGAGTCTCCACTAACATAAACTTACATTTTACATTTCACAATGTTAATCATGACCTTTTCCTAAACTTAACCATAACCTTTATTCTGGCGACTGGGTTGGTAACCATTTGTATCTTAGATGAGTGGCGGTACTTGACCAGTAAACTACTCTGTAAAGAGATATACTGTATCATTATCAACTCAAATGAAATTTTTTTATGCTTGGCTGTATCGCCCAGGATATTGCCGGCCCATGTTGGAGTCGGCGATTAAAGCTTTCTTTTTTTCTTTATTAGATTTTATTGGATCGTGCTTGTATGTCGCACCGTCTTTAACTCCCAGAAATACAATACCTATCTATCAAGGAGAGCCTCTCTCTTCCTCACACCGGGTGTCACCCTGAAATCAGAGTGTGTCACCTCTGCTTTCCAAAATCACACTTCACAGTTTACCACACATCAGCGTCAGACTGCTCTCCTCACACCGAGACGTCCCCGCTGAAAGCCGAGCGCTACAATATACAATATCTGCTCTCTCGACGTTCCTCATCGCTTTCACTCCCCGCGCCCTGCTCCCCTCGCAGTGTGTGTCTGGCTGAATGCTGAGTGCCCCGTCTTTATCTGCTCGCCCAATTTACACATCACTTTCCTCCGTTTTAATGACAAACCCGTCTCCTCTCGGCGCGGTGTGATCTGTCTCTATTAAGTCGTCTTTCTCGGCGCCCTGACAGCGGAGTGCACTCTCTCTCCTGTCAGACATGTAGCCAGCATGCTCAGAACTTAATTTACAACCTAACCTCCTCTCTCTTGACACTATCTGATCTGCTGAGCACTGCTTGTGTGTGTGTGTGTGTGTGTGTGTGTGTGTGTGTGTGTGTGTGTGTGTGTGTGTGTATGTATAACAAGGAGACAGGGAGCGCGAGGAGAGTTGTTGTCTCCCTATTGTTTACTGACAGTATGAATAGGGCGCGTGTGCTGTGAGGAGAGTGCGCGTTTGCGTGTGTACAAAGCAGGTGTGAGTGTGTGTGCATATAGACACACTACAGAGAGAGAAGAGAGTGTGTGTTCTTGCACGCATGAGTATGAAAAAGAGTGTGTGCGGGCATATGCTTCATCTCTCACTGGGCTACAGAATTCCTAAGTAGTGTGTGTGTGTGTGTGTGTGTGTGTGTGTGTGTGTACGAGTCTGCGTGCATGTCTCATCTCCCTGCGGCCTGTTTCCCAGCCTCTTTTGTCCGACTATCAACAGGCTGATTCTCCAACTACTTAACTTTGTTGTCATTCAAACGCCGCTAATCGCTCCATACATATCTAAACCCCTTCCTCGTTTGGCTCTTTATCTAAAGGCGATTACGGAGCCGAGGCTGATAAATGTGTACACAGTGACAGAAACACACCACCGGGCTTGATTCTTGGAGTTCATTTTCCCCTGCAAGGAGTAAAGCATGGGCGGGGTTTGCTGCATAAGAGTGAGAGATAAGCGGCTGGTAATGGGAAAGATACTAAATTGATTTTCAAACACCTCCCTGTGGTTGACTACATATTTTTTTGTTCTCCTATATCGCATTACCAGTGATGAAATTCCTATAGCACCATCTTTTAACTGCGCAGTGTGATTTTTCTAATTTATATGGAAGCAGGGCAGGAACTCCACATACATGCAGGTCTATATAATAATAACAGCGGTAAGATAGTGTATTTGTTTGCATTTTTACTCTATTCTAACTTTTCAAATTCAAAACTGAGGGCCTATTTGATTTGAGTTTGGACTCAACTGTGGACTAAGCATGTGATTTATTAGTGAGTAAAGCTGACAATGAGAATCATGCATTATTGGATGTTTTTTGTCACTGAATCCTAAGGGGTGAGAACAATGTCGACTAAACTGTCCAGTTTCATGCTTATTTCATGTTTAGTTGTCAGCTGAGCCTTAACGTCCACGTTGGGTTACATAATGCACCTTTAATCTGTCTTTCACACACACACACACACACACACACACACACACAAATACAGCAGGGGTGCACTGAAGCGCACTGAAGACAAGAAAGAAACTGTGAATCTTCATGAGAACGAGTTAAATAACCCCGCCCACACACACACACACACACACACACACACACATGCACATTCACAAAAACAAGACTAAATATATATGCCTGAAACCCTGAAAAGCCTCATTCATAATGAATCCCATAATGTCCAACGTTATTCTAAATATGTATGAATGATCTAATTGGATAAACATCTCCCTGATGCCTTAATAGTTGCAAATGGAGCGAAGAGCACAGGCTTTCTGTTTTGTTCAGGAGTGAGAATTAAAGGTGAAACTCTACTCTTCCACCTGAGAGCCTTGATCTGTGGGGCAAGCAGGGTTTCCCACCAGGATACACACACACACATACACACACACACACACACACACACACACACACACACGCAAAGAGGGGCTTTTCAGGCCACAACAAAAGCCCTTCTTTCAGCATGATGGTGAGTGGAAAGACAGAGGGGAGGGAGAGAGGGGCACAGTGAAAGCGAGGGAGAAAGACAGATAACAGAGAGTGAGAGACAGAGAGGAACTGGAACGAATGCGAGAGAGGGAGAGAGAGAGAGACAGCAAGACAAGAGGGAGACACTCGGTTACCATAACGACCAACAGAAATGCTGGAAAGGTTATTAGGGGACAGAAACTGTGTTTTTTACTGTCATATTTACAACTTGTAAGTGACATTAGGGAAGGGAGAAATCCGCGTCCCCCGGCGCTCTGTCTGTGTTAAAAAGAGAGAAAAAGGTATTACGCGACGCTGCTGCTGATGTCACCTCAGGTTAATTGCTGTCTTAATTTTCCACAGCAGTTGTGATATAATTATTCTTTAAATTGCTGGGAAAGCACAGACCTTTCCGGCCCTGTTCCACTGCATGGTACCATCTCGACTCGACTTTTTTTTTTTTTTTTTTTGCTTTTCCATTGATCACCACCTCCACCTCCTCCAGTGGGCTCAGCAGATACTAAAATGTGACGTGAAAAGCAGCAGAACACTGATCGGTCAGAGAGAAATTGAACAGAAATTGAACTCTGTGTACTAAAAGCAAGATTTGTGAAACTTGTATCATACCTGATAATCTATTCATGTAAAAAAAAAAAATAAATAAATAAAAAAATCTATCTATATATACAGTACAGGCCAAAAGTTTGGACACACCTTCTCATTCAATGCGTTTTCTTTATTTTCATGACTATTTACATTGTAGATTCTCACTGAAGGAATCAAAACTATGAATGAACACGTGGAGTTATGTACTTAACAAAAAAAGGTGAAATAACTGAAAACATGTTTTATATTCTAGTTTCTTCAAAATAGCCACCCTTTGCTCTGATTACTGCTTTGCACACTCTTGGCATTCTCTCGATGAGCTTCAAGAGGTAGTCACCTGAAATGGTTTTCACTTCACAGGTGTGCCTTATCAGGGTTAATTAGTGGAATTTCTTGCTTTATCAATGGGGTTGGGACCATCAGTTGTGTTGTGCAAAAGTCAGGTTACTACACAGCCGACAGCCCTATTGGACAACTTTTAAAATTCATATTATGGCAAGAACCAATCAGCTAACTAAAGAAAAACGAGTGGCCATCATTACTTTAAGAAATGAAGGTCAGTCAGTCCGGAAAATTGCAAAAACTTTAAATGTGTCCCCAAGTGGAGTCGCAAAAACCATCAAGCGCTACAATGAAACTGGCACACATGAGGAGCGACCCAGGAAAGGAAGACCAAGAGTCACCTCTGCTTCTGAGGACAAGTTCATCCGAGTCACCAGCCTCAGAAATCGCAAGTTAACAGCAGCTCAGATCAGAGACCAGATAAATGCCACACAGAGTTCTAGCAGCAGACCCATCTCTAGAACAACTGTTAAGAGGAGACTGCGCCAATCAGGCCTTCATGGGCAAATAGCTGCTAGGAAACCACTGCTAAGGAGAGGCAACAAGCAGAAGAGATTTGTTTGGGCCAAGAAACACAAGGAATGGACATTAGACCAGTGGAAATCTGTGCTTTGGTCTGATGAGTCCAAATTTGAGATCTTTGGTTCCAACCGCCGTGTCTTTGTGAGACGCAGAAAAGGTGAACGGATGGATTCCACATGCCTGGTTCCCACTGTGAAGCATGGAGGAGGAGGTGTGATGGTGTGGGGGTGTTTTGCTGGTGACACTGTTGGGGATTTATTCAAAATTGAAGGCACACTGAACCAGCATGGCTACCACAGCATCCTGCAGCGACATGCCATCCCATCCGGTTTGTGTTTAGTTGGACCATCATTTATTTTTCAACAGGACAATGACCCCAAACACACCTCCAGGCTGTGTAAGGGCTATTTGACCAAGAAGGAGAGTGATGGAGTGCTGCGGCAGATGACCTGGCCTCCACAGTCACCGGACCTGAACCCAATCGAGATGGTTTGGGGTGAGCTGGACCGCAGAGTGAAGGCAAAGGGGCCAACAAGTGCTAAACACCTCTGGGAACTCCTTCAAGACTGTTGGAAAACCATTTCAGGTGACTACCTCTTGAAGCTCATCGAGAGAATGCCAAGAGTGTGCAAAGCAGTAATCAGAGCAAAGGGTGGCTATTTTGAAGAAACTAGAATATAAAACATGTTTCAGTTATTTCAGCTTTTTTTGTTAAGTACATAACTCCACGTGTGTTCATTCATAGTTTTGATTCCTTCAGTTGGAATCTACAATGTAAATAGTCATGAAAATAAAGAAAACGTATTGAATGAGAAGGTGTGTCCAAACTTTTGGCCTGTACTGTATATATATATATATATATATATATATATACACATACATATTTCTTCAGCAAATTTTTTAATTACGCTAATATTGTTCATGTGAAGCAGCCTTTTCAAGTTGGTCTTTTTTAATAAAACCGTCATATGAGGCTTTGGTAGAGAAGAGGTGAAAAACTGGTCAATACATGCCCACAGGTGACCAGCGGGGCCTCACCATGAGGAGGTACGATGTGCAGTGGAAAACAAAATCCAAAAAAGGAAAGCAAGTAGAGCCAAATCGAGCCAAGGTGGCACCATGCAATGGAAAATTGGTGCTGAAAGTCATTAGACTGTTAATCAAACTGGTGAAATAAAGGCAATAACCATTCAACCTCTAAAGCCACTTAAGTTTTACAAGTGTCATATTAGATTGAATTTAGTTATCACCTTCAACCCTGGATTTCCCAATCAAGCGTCCCATAAAAGGGTTTGTCACAAATAACCAATCACATGCTACATGGACAAATCCAGAACAGATTATTCAAAATTAAATAGAAACTTTAGTGGAATTAGGTCTTTAAAAAAAGCAATACAATTCAGCAGGGAAAGGGAGAAAAAGTATTCAACTGGCATGTCAAAAATGTGCAATAAAACAAGTAGAAAAAAATAAAACAATAAAACAATAAAAGCAGTCCGCTATAAATAATTGTAGGGCTTTAAACGTACGCTACTGACAGTTTCAACACGGAGAAAACAAAAGTGGGAAAGCGTGGGACAGAAATGGATTAGTAACATTTGTGTTTTTTTTTTCTCTCAAGAAGAACAAACTCTTGTCATGAACAAATGTGAGTGAGACAAAAACATCACGACAGCAAATGGTAATGAAAGGCTTTAAAGGCTGAGGAGGAGCGGCGGAGGAAAAGTTCACATAATGAATGAAAGGCGTGAATAAATCAATGAGCTTATCACCGGCCCGTCATGGAGGCACAGCGGTCACACGTGTGACTGAAGCAGTGTTGTGTTGCACGGAGGCTGTAAAACAGTTTCTGTTCACAAAGTCCACCTCATGCTCCCCAGAGCTGGGGAGATGGAGTGTGGCTGCGGTTCGGGCTACTGCAAAATCTCTCCCAGGAATCCTCTGAAACAATTTCAACACACTTAATATACAACAGTAAGTTTAATTGATTACTGATGACTATTAAGTGTACTAATTTAAGTTTCTTGGTGCAGAATCCTTCTGTTCTAGAGAGGGTAAATGATGAATAAATGCTGCACACTCATATAATAAGTCTCAGTTACAGTTATTTTGATTATTTGTTTCGTGTCTTTTGTTCACATTGTGCTTTCTAGATGGAATTTTCGCAGGATCTTCTCGGAGTGCTGATGCCATTTCTCTGCAGGGCTGAAAGGCTGTTTTGTGTTTGGCTCCGATAGCCTGAACATGACCTGCTCTGCAGCCTCGCTTCCCACGCTGCTCTACCACCAACATCTGACTGAAAGCGCAGAGTTAGACTCACAGTTAGCTCACGAACCTGCTCATTTTCCATCACAACACAGACTGATCATAAATGTTTCTCAAATGTTTTACACAACAAGTCCTCCAACCCCATGCAACCACACAGGTCATTATTCCAGCCCTCTAATACGACCAACAGGAGTGTTTCCTAACAAGGGTCTCTGATACGACCCAAAGAACTGTTTCCTGTGCGAGCAAGCTTGATAGCTACTAAAAATGTTCAGGGAAAGGTTTGTTGCTATGGTTAAGGTTAGGGAAAGGTCGGGGTTAAGGTTACAAAACATCAGCTAACATTCACTAATATTCGCTAGTTACCTAAAAATGATCACTACTGTTTTACGACTGGATTTAACACAGCAAAACTTTCACTCAGCTCAGCCTCCTCATGCAGCCTTTGTCACTCCCCTAATACAGGATGACACAAAAAAACGGGAACTTTTTAACAATCCAATAAAACCAAGAGTGATGGAAGAAAAATATTTTATTCATAGTAATTGAAACCTTAAAACATGCCATTTAAGAAACAATGATGGAATATTCATTTTTTAAAAACTGTGCTGCCACTTGCTCATGTCTGCCAATATGCACTTCAAAGATTCCCGTTTTTTTGGGTCACCCTGTACTACACCACAGTGACATTATTTACATGACTAGAGGTTATCTTTAAAACTATAAGTCATAATAAGCTGCTGTACAAACGCCGTATGGGGTTTGGATTATGTGGGTTCTATGCTCATTATTATTCAGGGTCACACAGGGCTGGAGTCCATCCCAACATGCAATGGGCAGAGGTCAGACAAGGACCATGGGCCGGTCACCAGCCACAAACCACAGGCTGGTTCAGACCCATGGTTGTGAATGTAAATGTTCATAATGTCAACATGATCCCTCAAAACTTTCAGGAGGGAGTTGAAGCTTCATCACCAGAGTTGGACATAATAACAACAAAGCAGACAACAGGGTACGTGCCTGTGAAATTTGATTTCTGAGCCAAAGAAATGACTTTCCCCACGAAAATCCCTCCAAGTATGGCCCAGCGCCCGGTGGATGATTGAGAGTTAATTTATCTTCAGAGGAACTTTTTATCGCAAGCCTTGACAGTGAATAAGCCATTATGATGATTTATCAGAATGTCATCCAGATGAAAAGCTGACAAGGTCAATGGAGTGGCTTCTCAAGTGACCACTGCTGAAAAATGACTGAATGCACTTTGTATGCATTATCAAACTCCTTTGCAGGGAAGTGTAAATTACTTGTCTATTTCTGGAACAAGAGATGAAACCAAGGACGTGCTAACATCAGAAATGCAATGGGATTCATATCAACTAGAAATACAGAGGTGAGCAATAAAGACTGTATTTACTGGTGAAATTGTTTTGTTTTTACATGTTTATTTAGCATGTGGCATCGCCCTGTATCATAAGTCAATATCACACTCTGTTTATTTGCTGCCACATTTAAGCAAGAGCATGTCTATATTACACAACATATTCACGTCTAGACACCATTCTGCCATGGCATTAATAATTGGGGATGTCCCTTTAACATCCACATTTCCCAGCTAACCAGCGTGACATGCAGGATTCGAAACTGAGCTCTGCAGACGTGAATACAGCTTTGCCATGCTAATCACAGTGTAACATCTGCTTCTGCATGGGTGCATGGGTGCAGATGCAATCTGAAGGCTTTAAGCAAATGTCTGGCGGCCACAAACTTTTGCAGAACCAGCGCTGACAAAGTGTGCTATTGTTGACATGATGTATCATCTGCTGATACACAAGCATTGTTAGTGAGGAGAGGCTAGCCCACCTGTTTCAGATATGAGTCGAATCCAAGCTGAAACTTAATTTGGCACAGTGCGATTATAGACGGGGAGCGGGGAGACCCAGGGGAGAGAGGAAAGTGAAGTTCCCAGAACATTTTGTGCTTGGAGAGAGACTGATGCAAGGAGGGAGAGAGAGAGAGAGAGGGAGAGAGAGAGAGAGAGAGAGAGAGAGAGAGAGAGAGAGAGAGAGAGAGAGAGAGAGAGAGAGAGGCGGGGGGCTTAGGGGACATGCTGTTGGAATTCCCAGGACAGCCAATACCCAATGCCAAAGACCACACATACACACACACACACACACATGTACGCACAAAAACAGCATTCCATTCTATAAATAGCTGGTGCTTTATCCATGTCCTCCATATGGTTGTCAAATTATATCACAAACCCCCTCTTATCCAAGCGTGTGTGTCTGTGTCTTTGTGTATGTGTGGGTGTGCATATATACCTTTTGCTGAACACACTCGACTCACACTCAACCAGAGAAGCAATTTAGGCCTGAGGACCTTTCACACCTCCCCTGCCTGGTCCGTTTTAATTGAACCATGGTGTGTTTACTCTGTTAAAGCGGTGTTTCTGCAGAGGTGGGGACCTCAGACTGTGCCGCAGACCAGACAAGTGAACTGTGGTCCACCTGAAAAGTCAGGTGTCGGTCCTGTTCCAAATGAACCACGGTGCACGGTGTATTACACCTGAAAATGTAATCCAGCTGGACTATAGGAGGCAAATGAAATCAATCTCTGCTGTGCCAATACGTTGCCCATCACCAGAGCTTCTCCTGCATTTTCTCCTCATTTGTTTGCAAATTTTGGTTCACTTCACACAGCGTTGTGTGAACACTAACAGGATGTAATAAAAATGCAACAAAGTAGCAACCTCACACCTGATTTGGACCAAAGCAAGCAAACTATGGGGTGAAAGTGCTCTTACAACACCCCAGGCATTATCACTCTGCTACATAAGCACCTTTGCAGCCACTGGAATTACTCTGCGTAGACTGGGTTTTGCTGCTCCATGCCTCAACATGCCTGAGGAAGCACCAGCAAAACCAGTCTAACCGGCTGTGCAGCATGCTGACCATTGCACTTCACTTCACTGGAGACTCCATCAGCAGGAGTCTGCACACTATATGTGTGCAACTTTTTTGCATCCGAGGATTTGCCTGTGACTGTTTGCATGACAATTAGTCCATAAATCCAAGTACTTGAGCATGTATGTGTGCGATGTATCAATACTCACTAGTAGTAACCTCTTTAATCATTTCAGCAGAGGCGTGACACCCGTTCACAATGTGTCTGGTCCACAGCGACAGATCCTTGGTGGTCTCAGTCCGGAACAGGTGGGCCTCGATGCCAAGACGTGTGCCAGTCCGGGTGGCAAAGTACAGCTCTGTACCAGAGTGAGGCGACCCCCGCTCGGGGCCAGAATGGACCAGTCTGTATTAACACATACACACACAGACACACACACGCGCGTATCTGTTACACACTGTAGAGTAGAGTAGTATTGCCACAATAACCAAAATCTCAATGCTACTTTGACACTGAAACACTGAATCTTATAGTAAATATCATAAACGTCCCATACTTTTAGCTCTCTAAGCTGGAATTCCATGTTAATGTGACCTGTGGAGAGTGTTTTGCAAATGACTCATTTGGAAGAGTTAAAGGATAATTGTGGTATTTTTCAACCCAGGCCCTAGTTTTCCACCGTAACCTGAAATCTTGTGTGGTGAGTTGTTTCAGGAAGACAACAGAGGAAACGGAAGTGAGAGCAGGAGAGCCCCGGCCAGGGAGAGTTTGTTGTTTTGGAGTACAGAAAGCAAGGCTTTGTGTTATCTAAAAATTAAATAAAAATGACTGTGTTGTTAATGCATTTCCAAATTGCAGCAACAAAATGATGCAAACACTCTTGTGTGTATGCTGCTCCCTGCAGACCATCAGGTCTCAACATTTTGAGCAGGATTACAGCTGCCAGCCAAAGAGGAGAAGAAATCCTCCATTAAGGCACTTTCACCTCAAGAAAAATGCTGTTCCAAGAGCAAGGAGGCCTGCTGCTGACAGAGTGGAGGTAGTTATTAGACATTAGACATAAAGAAAAATGTCTAGCTCTGTAGGGATTCTTTCCATAGTGTCACACACTTGACTTAACAATCTGAGCCTGTCAGTGACAAAGCCAGGCAGTTTTAGTGCACGAAATTTGACCAGTGCAAATGGAGTCAAACAGCTCAAAACATGGCAGCAGTACCAGTCCTGGTTGGAAAAATTGTTGTCAGGGAGCAAAATATGGAATCATTTTGCTTACCAATCCAACACTGACATGAGCAAAGATGTAAGTATACACTGCAAAAAGTCAAAATCTTACCAAGATTATTTGTCTTATTTCAAGTAAAAATGTCTTATTTCTAGTCAAAATATCTCATTACACTTAAAATAAGACATGATCAGCTCAGAAATAACTTGTCTGTTGGGATGGCAAATTTTTACTGGTTCACTGTGTCACAAGTAAAAATTTGCTTGTTCCATTGGCAAAATTTGTTTCTTGTTTCAAGCTAATTTTCACTTGTTTCAAGTAAATTTTCACTTGAAACAAGTGAAAATCGTCTAAAGACAAGTTATTTCTGAGCTGATTATGTCTTATTTTAAGTGTAATGAGATATTTTGACTAGAAATAAGACATTTTTACTTGAAATAAGACAAATAATCTTGGTAAGATTTTGACTTTTTGCAGTGAAGAACACTGTTTAGAAAAGTAAGGCCTGAATAATAAAGGTTGCTATGAAGCTGTCAGTGATTGATGGTTTTGTTTATTGTGGCATCCAATTTTTAGATTTTTGGGTCTTAGTATTGGTATCAAATTTAAAACACTGATGACTCATGTGAGCGTCATTAGAGTCAAAGTCCAAACCCTCAAGAAAACAACATTCTTCATTATTCTGTGGTTGTTTGTGTCTTGGCCTTAAAGAGCCATGCACTGATTCTGTGTCAGCTGTTCACTTCATGGAACAGCATAAGCACACTGCTGGGTTCAAACTCTAACAATATGCATTTAAAAAAACAACAAAAGGTGATTAGATTAACCCTTTCAGTCATGCAAACTACCCATATGGTTTAGTGGTGTATGGTGACACCTCAACTATGTCTTTAGTTCCTGTGTGTGTGTGTGTGTGTGTGTGTGTGTGTGAGCAGACCTACCGTGTAGCTAACAGTGGGTATGTGTGTGCGGGGCTATGCCAGGCCTCCTTGCCTCTCGGTAGACTGTCGTACAGCAGCAGGTCTTTCTCTGTCACCACCACCAACACCGGCTTCCAGCACTGCTTCTCGCTCTCCGTCTGCCAACACACCACAGAATACTTCTGACGGCGCTCTTTAGGGCTGACCCGAATGCTTCAAAAAGCTTTGATCGTTGCCACGGTAACCAACAGCAAACTCGGTAATAGCATTCTTTTTTTTTTCTCCAACAGACAGTTAACAGCAGTTGGCAATTATATCTAATAATAGTGGTAATTCATACAGCTATAAATTTACTGTATTAACACAGATTGCTGTTGCAAATTAAAGTGCTCATATCTCCATAAGACGTCAGACGCTGGTCATAGAATCAGCCAAACTGGCCCTATTTTCAGTTTTGTGATGTAGCCTTACTAGGTAACATCAGGTTGTAAATTCTGTTGCAGAGGATGGCAAAAAGTTAAAATAATTAAAGTTTTTAGAATGCATATAATGCATATGCTATAATGTATATGATATGCTACACTGTTACACAACCTAACCCCCCACCCCGATTGTAGCAAAGCTATGAATGCCATATAATTATTATTGCTGTCGAAACTTCAAAGCCCATTGTCAAATAAAAAAAAGGGTTATCAAATTGTTAAGGAATAGTTAAAATTGTTTTAACTAATCCTGCAAGGTTGTTCAATTCAAATTTGAATCAAACAGATCTCATCTACCAGCCTACAGGATGTGATGTGACTATACGGTGGGTAGCTTTAGGGAGCTGCTGTTATTTTGACAGAGGAATGGTCTGCGTATAGTGAGAGGAACACTCAGTGTGTACTCAGCAAAGTGTGTAGACCAGCTTTCACCTTAACCTGCAAATGAACTCTCGACTCGCTGAGAGAATCAAGAACAGTTTACATACACCAACATGCACACACACACACACACTGTTTCAGCCTCTCACTATCTCTTTCTGATAAACTCTGACTCTTAGTTTCTTTCTTTGTCAATACTTCACTCAAAATGCTCGAACAATATGGAAGGAGCAACTCCGCCGAGCTGTTCTCAGGAAAATCACCTTGGAAACGTGTGCTTTGCTGTGTAACCGCTGGGAAATTCACCAGCCTCGAGCTTGCAGGTGAAGTGTTGGTTCTTCACGTAATTTCCTTAAAACTCCATCGTTAATAAAGAAGGTGCTGACAGAGCCGAGTGCTGTGGCCCCTCGCACCCTCCAACACTCCTAACTCAGCAAAGCACTGGCCTTCCCCGCAGAATATACACAGTTCATCTCACTCACACACACACACACACACACACACAGCCCTGTATTTCATTTCGCAATACTCCATAACTATTCTCATTATGAGGGCTTATCCGTAGCCCAGCCATGGAATCCTAAGCTGCTCTTTGAAGTTCCTTCTCAGCCAATCATATCTCAGGATTTACAGGGTCAAAGGTCAGCTTTTTAACATAATGAGAATATGTTGCCAAGTAACGGTGTTGCAATGTGTTTTTTTTTTTTTTTTTTAGCTCAACTATGGGCAAACACATGCGGACTAAATTAGCCAGATCTGGATGTGTGTGTGCAGGTGTGTGTGTGTGTTTGTGTGTGTGTGTGTGTGTGTGTGTTTGTGTGTGTGTGTGTGTGTGTGCATGCAGGTATGTATGTGAGAAACTTGTTCAGTGTGTGCACTTGCTCATCTGCATATATCAAAGTTGTGTGCACGTGTGTGGACACGCAGACACAAAAATTTGCATACAAGCACGTGCACACGCATAAAAAGACAGAAACACACACATACACACACACATAAAGCAGTCACAGAGAGGTAATGAGAAGGGGCATTCCATTAAAAATGTGAGAAATCAGCAGGCAGGCTAACATGGGTCACACACACACATGCAATTTCTGCACATACACACCACATCCATACCTGCATCACTTAATCTGTGTATTTGTACTGTTGGGCACTGTACAGCATTTTACACACACACACACACACACACACAAGCAAGCACACACACATACGCTGCTCTGTGTGTGTGTGCCTGTACACACAAATACACACACAGACACACACCAACTCATACCTTCCCTGCCAACCATCCCAGGTGTCGTATCTCTTTGCTGCCAGCAATCCCCGTCCTGGCAGTGTTCTGGACGACCTCTGCGAGGACCCGCTGTGGTGGGCCAACAGTTTTTAGAATAGGTGTTACTTTCAAACAAATCAGACTCATGGCAGCTCTGTGGAGCCAAATCACAAGGCCGTTAATAATGATATTATCATCCAACTGTAACAGTCACATTAGCAATAATTACCTTTAAAATGATCAAGTCAATAACCGAATGATCCAGGTTTAGTAAATAAAAACCAAGCACGGACTTCATTGTTCAGATAATGACAGTCACAAGTGTAAAAAAAGCCGACCTGGGCCAGGGCGGAGGTGGCAGCGTGCATGGCCGAGAACCAGGACAGGGCAGACGGCTGGTCCGGGCAGCGCAACACCACGGTGTGTCTGGCATCAGGCGAGTGCAGCTCCAGTTGTCTGCAAGAAGAGATAAGGGAGGTTAATATGGCTTTAACCTTTCTGGTATCACAGGGGGCTTCTAAGGGCGTACTCAAACTTGTACTTTTGTTTGCCTTGGTCCGAAACAGGGGCCAGTTTGTTGCGCTGCATAATTGCCTCAAGTTTGGTGTGTGTGCACTGGGCCGCATTTATAAGTGGACCCACATTTTGATAAAAAGCCTTGCATGAGAAAACTGCTCTCTAATTGGTCCGAATTTCTATGTGTCAAGGAAGAAAACAGAGATTCAGTAATTGAGTGAGATGATGTGACCACAGAAAACAGAGCATCAGTGTCAGTTTTCGATGTTTTCGATGTTATTTTGTCAGTAATTCCCAATTCCATAATTACTCAACTCAACAAGCCAAAAATCTTCATCTTCCACTATATAAAACATCCCGTGGTCAATTCTCTATTAAATATCGTGGTGTTATTACGTGGAATAACTATGTACATTTAACTCTTTTTTCTCTTCTTCTCTTCTTTCTTTTAACTCTTCTTTGTCATTGTCCATATACAAAAAGAAACTTAAAAATGCTCTTTTGTGGAAGTTTATTGATTTAGAAAAATAGAACCACTCCAATTCCAGGTGTCGGAAATAATCTACTAATGCATCTTGTGAAGACGAGCTGCTTCTTGATACCTCGACAGAAGGCGGCGAGCTCTTATCAGTCTGTCGGGTCAGATTGCGTTCTCACAGCAAACGAGCCGCCTATCTTGGCGATCTCAGCCCGCTTGTTCCCACATCCAAGTGCGACTGCTGTGCTCACATACGCCCAAACGAACCAGTCTTTAGGGGGAAGCGCTTTCGAAACAACTGCTCCAAATGAGCCAGGTGCGAAAGTACCCTGATGCTTTTTTTTTTAAAGCTCAGGATCCCCTATGAGAAAATGTGAGACTATTGGAAACAGATTGCTGCATGTCATCCCCTCTCTCTTCCCTGCCTTTCCTGTCTCTCTCCACTGCGACTGTCTAATAAAGCAGAAATGCCCCCAAAAAATCTTTAAAAGAAAAAAAAGAAAGCAGTTTTTTTCTGAGTGTCAAGCCTCAGTAGATGTTCCTGTGTCTCATCCTCTTGAAAATGGGACTCGGTCAGAACATTAAAATGTTTGGAGCGAGCCGCGGTTATTCAAAACATGAAACGGGTATTGCACATGCACTCACTTTGGGCCATATGACACAATGCCCATCTCTCACTGAATTTCCATAACCAATCTCCTTATATCATATGGGAGTATTTCTGGCCTCGAGGGAAACGCATCTTTAAGATGCTTCTCAATCTCACTAAATGGCTCTTTGATTGTGTGCGCACTAAATGTGAATTTTAAAAAGGCACACACTGCAGCATTTGCCGAGTAGAATGTGGTGCACTGTTGCTTCATATTGTGAGATGAATATGATTTCAGTGTGGTACTTACTGCATCTCTGTGGAGTATAACCTGGAAAACTCAAATTTGTCCACTCAAATTTTAGAGGAATAAGGAAACAGGCACTAAAACTCACTACGAGTGCTTTCCCAGCAGATTCCATTGCCTATTTCTATTTTATATTTCCCCTGGTGTTTGCTTCACTGAAAAAAACAAAACAGGTCCATGCATGATGTCTTCTCTTGTATAATAACCTCTGCACAGCACAGTTCCTGAGAAACCAGTGAAAGATCCTTCTTGTTTTGCTAGAATGAAGAGCACGAGCGATGACTGATATTATAATTACATTTGATCTACAGCTTAACTATTAATTATGGCTGACTCAGTGGTTTAGAGGACAAGACATGGTTAACGATTCTTCTTTCCTCCTGCCTGCCTCATGCTGAGATTTGACCATGTTTGAAGACTGTGAACTCAGTGTGTTTCTCCCAGAAGGCATGAACAGTGAAAAAGGTAAACTGATAGAATATGGCAATTGAAGCTAAAGGGGGGATGACAGTCAATTTGGGAATCTGCATGTGTTATTCCTGTGGCCTGGGACAGTCCAGTCAATATGCGAAACAAGCGTCCCTCAAGATAAGCCAGCTATGAGACAGGTGCGATTTCAACCTGCCATGTTAACGAGATGCAAAATTTGGAGCTGCTCTACAAATAATGAAATGGTTATGGACAGATTGTCAGTCAGGGTTGGCAGCAGCCAGGCCAATTCTCTGAGGATAGGCATACATTTTCAAATTCAGAACTCATAAATAGCATGAAACTGGCACTTGCAGGGTGGGGTAAATTCATCAGCTCTCACACAAGCTGCTATTTTCTGGTAACACTTTCTGTCCAGGTGCTCTGTCTGGTCCAAAACAGATAGAACCCCAAATCCAGGGTGGCTTTTTACGGTGCAAATATGCTTTCGTTGCAGTTTCTCTTTTTCTCAGACCCTTTAATGACCTGGAAAAGCCCCGGTGAACGTGATAAATCTGTTCTTCCACACACCCTCGGTGGTGGGGCATACCCTGTTGTTCAGCTCCAGGTGTTACGCAAGTTTAAAAATAGAACTATTGCCTGTAAAAGGAGAGTTGATTGAGGAGAGGCCAAGGGAGAGGCAGGGGGGAGAGCAGGAGCCAGATGTGTGGTCGGTAGCCCTCTGTAAAGACAGGAGGTTCTGTAAGGAGGGTGTTTGTTTTAGCAACCAACACGGAGAGACTTGTGGAAAGGAGGCCGCAGGGTTGTAGGCTTTAAAGATAGAAGACGTGATGTTGAATACCAAAAAAAAAAAAAAAAAAAAAAAAAAAAAAAGCAGTTCCACATGAAAGGAACAGGGCTGGAAATATGATGTCACTTCAAGAGTGAGGAGTCCTACCTTTTTAAAAGATGTTAACGTTCACATTACATAGCCTACAGCTGCAGCGCAGACTGGAGAAGGTCTGTCATTACAATTTGAAGCATAATTCTGTAGTTATAGCAGAGTATTAGTTATTTACATTCTATTTATTTGAAAAAAAAAAAATCTGAAAGTATTTTTAGATGTATGTATTCTCGATGTAAATGCAAGAAAAAACAAACAAACAGTAAACAGGCCCACCATGTAATGACATATGGAGTGCGCTAAAGGTTAAAATTATAGAAATGTGATGATGTCAATTTTAAGATTAATAACAGGCTATCATACAGGATTTGGGTCATTCACTTTGTCAAATGTAGGAAAATAATTGTATCCTGTAATAATGCAGCATCTGAATGACCCTGCACTCCCAAATGTAATATTATTCATATTTTTCATCAGTCAGTGAGGGGTTATGGTCTGCCTTAGACCAAATCGAGCCAAAACTTACTTAATATGAAAAGAACATATTGTTGTTTTAACCCCTTTCGTAAACCCATTGCAGTGAGGGGGCAGTGGCTCTTCACAGGGAAATAAAAGGTCATCAGTAGATGTTAAATAAAAGTGACATCATCTGAAAGCTGGGAGCAGGGAGATTGATTTAAGATGCAGCTGAGCACTGTGGGTCAAGTTATTACAGTCATAAATGTGTTAACATTAACATTGTGTTTTGGTTAGGAGCCTATTCATTTTTTATTTATTTGGAGTGTATAAGGATTAGAACATTATGATGAAATTATATGTCAATCATTCCCATGTTCAGTTATGTGTCATAAGTTGTTGTAGCAATTTTTAGGTTGATACACACATTTGGTGCAAAATCGAACCATTTTTGAGCACTCGAAAATTAATAAAAATGGTCACAAACCCCTCTAAGGTACCACATTAGGACACCAAGACCTTGAGGAACACCATACAAAAATTCATCTTTTGATCTGGTCTCAAAAACTTTAGACATTTTGGGATTTCTGTAAGAACTGCATTTTTCTGGTGAAGGTGAGGGGTTAACAGTAAGGAGGCCAGTGATCTGTGAACCCTTAACGTTTAAATCACCAGCAGATCATGTCCTCTGCACAGCCTTTTGCCATCTCATTGGTGGCACTGGGCCACTTATAGTTGAATGGGTTGGTTTTGTCCTTTTGGCTGAAGCTTTAAGGTGTACTTGTTTGTCCAGGAGGGTTTTACTGAATGAATGAATAAATGAGAGCACCTGTTTGACCTGCTTCTTCCTCAAGGAGCTTGTTGACAGTGAGGCTTTCATTTTATGGTTACAATGAGGTTAGGATTAGGTTTAGGTCAGGGTGAGGACTAAAAACAGGTGAGGGGGCGGGGAATGAATGTGGTCAGTGGCGTGATCTCATTAAGATAGAAGTACAAGGATGTGTGTGTATTTGAATGGATTTGTGAGAGTGTGTGTTTCCACCCACTCAGAAACCTATCAAGGTTAAACTGAGCTGGAGTAATGTCACACTGCGAGGCCCCATGCTGGCTCCGCTACAAGCTGTCTTTTCCCTTTACTGCTCTAAATGTTTTCTATGGCTACTGAAGTCTTTTGAACCGTATCTACATCGGCGTGCACATGTAGTGAAGTCACGGTGAGGTTATCTGAGTGTGCTGCTTCAGTGATGTCATGGATTGATAGTGGAGCCGCGATAAACAAACCGAGTCGATCCCAAGAGGAAACACTCTTCTCCCTTTTCTCCTATCCTCCCTCATTCCTCCACTGTTGTCTTTTGTTTTCTCTCCTTTCCTGTCCTGTCCTATTTGGTTTCTCTCCCATCCTCTCATCTCCTCCACATCCCTTCACCCCCCCCCCCCCCCCCCCCCCCACCCCCGCTCAAAACTCCTCAGCAACCCCCACTTTTAAGCGCCACTGCAAATGAAAATGATGCAATCGGATCATTTCATCAATCTCGGAGTAATGTCATGGGATGCATTTGAGTGTGTTTGATGGAGCTCGCCCCTTTAATCCGGTGCTAAAAGCTAGAAAGAAAGAGACAACAAAAAAAGTCTGCATCATGTGTCGCTTCAGTCACATCAATGCTTAATTTTGAAAGGGAGACAATAAAGATACATTTGGTCTATTTTTATCCCAAAGTAACAATTTTGAAGCAGATCAAAGGAGCTTTTCTCCATGTTTCTGTTCTTCCCACTTTTCAGTCTTCCCAGTTCTCCTCTTCTTTTATCATCTCCTCTCAACCCCCACCACCCCCCTTTCCCCACGCATCCCCCCGTCCTGTCTGTCCTCTCATGCCCCTAAACAGTTTTAAACAACATCTGCTGAACCCAAGACAGTATTCCTCAGAGGGATGCAACATTTCACCAAATCTAGTAAAACAAAATCCGAGCCATTCTTCCCTGCTCCTTAACACGAGGCCAGCCAAGCCATTTCAGCCCCGAACTCAAACCGAAAAACTCAACTTCAAAACTTCATTTGCAAAAACAGATAATTGCCATTCCTCAAAAAAAAAAAAAAAAAAGATATGATTTTAGGATCTACTGCTTCACATAACATGCTTTATGAATCAAAAAATCTAAATTCTAAATCAAAAGCTAATCTTCAATAATTAGTCCAGTAGTATAATTTTTTAAAAATGTATATTTGAAGTACAAATTGTAGCTTTGACCTCAAACAGTACTGTATTATTTTTCTCTAACCCTTTTTATGCTGCTTTTAATTATACTATATTTTTATATATCACTTGACATGAATGTTGGAGAAGGTAAATGCAAATTTATGTCAGAATGGAGAATAAAATCTTATCTTATCTTATCTGATCTTATCTTATCTTATCTGTGCTGGTAATCCATTATAAACAGAGCCACAGTTCACGTTGTGCTTTGACTCACACTGTTTGTACACTCTCAGCTCCCGTCAGTGTGATCCTGACATCCTGACACTGAAGAGCGGTGAGGGAACATCCCAGTCTAAATGCTAGCCGGTGGTTTGAGGGTTCATGGGCAAGGGTTAAGTGTAACTGACCAACTTGAATTTCCTCTTATTTAAACTTTTACCAAACATTTACCAGTAAGCCGATGAGGAATTTGTCCTGACCACAAGGATTAGGAGAGGGGACAAAAACATAAAAAAAGAGGTCGGTCAAGGACAACTGGGCCTAGGACTGTATCAAACAACAAAACACTGTAATCTGTGTGACGGCCGGAAAGTAAAAATTCACCTCGGTGCAAGTCACTAGATGAGATTTTAACCCCGACTTCCTGTATAACTGGCTCACTAATAAAGTCAGCGCTGCAGCCAACAAGGTAAATGTTCAACCCTGTTTCAAAATGTACTCTGCAACAGGAGATTGATTTGTGAAAGTGCAGATGAGAAACCTCCCCCAAAACAAGCCTCTGGGCATCACTGACGTTTTGATCCATTTTCTTCCTCACATCCACACTTTTTCATGACTGCACTCCTGCACATTGTTTCAGTTGCACACATTCAGATGTCGGTCGTCCTGTGACCGTCCGCTCTCGAGCCTCTGTCTCTGGCCTGGAGGCTCAGTGCACCTCTAACGCTGCCCAGAAATGAGCAATTCGCACAAAATGCACACAAAATACAAGAAGATATTTTCCCACTTACTGCTGTTGCAGTTTTTCATATGTAAATTCGGGACAGTTTGAGCGCCACAGACTCGGATCCCATTGTATTCAGGTGAAGGCAGATGGGGAGATCGTGGCAGAATGGAAATGTTCCTTAAAGCAGTAATTGGGATGGGAATATGAAATATGAAAGATACTGCACTGCTGGCTGGAACTGTTGGTCAAATTTTCCAAATATAAACAGCAGAGAAATGGCAACTGCATTTTCCTCTGTGGATAATAGTACTTGTCATTGCGTATTTTTCTAGAATGAAGCAAATGTTCCCAAATGGATCATTACCTGTTTACTGGTGTGCAAAAATAAACATAACAGTGATAAATCTTCTTCTACTCCACCCACATTTTTTAGACCTAGTTTGGAGAAGTGGGGGGATCATCAGTGATGTCCAGTTTCAAAAAATGGTCTCACTACAATGAAATGGCTGCTATGGGGGCTAACATCATCACACATGAATCCAATGTAGCTCCCTGAATCCACAAGAGTGTCAGCTTTCCAGTCAAAATACCGGCAATGGCAAAGACATAAAACTGGGGTTTTATGTCTTTGCCATTTTCCCCTTGAAATTTAGCCTACATTTGGAGCAATACGTTGCCAACAACCAGAGGGGCACACTATTTGTATTTGTTTTGAGGCAAAATAATTTGGACTTGGATTTTATTATATGCACTATCTAAAGCTCAACTTGTAGATAAATGCTTGGAAGGGTAATTTATTCATCAGAAAGCCGTTATTCGTTACTTGCTGAATATGAATTTGGATTCGGCAACCCAATGACAATCTTCACTTCAGCTCTAAAACATTTAATCACGTGTTTGTGTGTGTTAACTTGAACTTGTTTTTACAGTTTCAGTGTGGCGCGCGCGCGATGTCCGTACAGGCAGAGGAACTTTGAAGTCAGCTCTCATTGTTTAGGACTCGACTTTGATGTCGCCTGAGACTTTGAAGTTAAGTGAGGTTGGACTATCTGAACGTTTAACAGACTTCTCCCATCATACATATGCAGAAAAAGACACGACATAGATGGAGGGACAGAAAGATTGAGAGGGAGTGACACGTAAAGGACCAAAACACATGGAGAGAGAGAGAGAGAGAGAGAGAGAGAGAGAGGGAGAGCATGGGAGGGCAAAAGAGCCGGATAGAGATAAATTTTAAATGAGGGAGCAAATCAATTCTTCTTATTTATTTATTTTTCCTCCTTGTTTTGATAAATTCCCAATGTATTCAAATCTTTGACAGATCCATTGATGTAATATTCATGCCAATAAAGCAGTTTGAAATGGACGGAATTGAATCGAGGGAGAAAGAGCCAGCGAAGGCGATCAAGAGAGAGACAAAAGGCAACAATGATGGGAGAGGGGGACAGAGACAGGAAAGAGAATGAATGGTGGGGCATACAGAGAGAGAGCGAGAGAGAGAGAGAGAGGGAGAGAGAGAGAGAGAGAGAGAGAGGATTGTGAGATAACAAAATGACGCGAGAGAAGAGGAACTGACGGAGAAGAGAAAAAGGGGAGAGGGGGACATAAAGAAGGGAGAAATAGCAAAACAAGAGAATGAGGAGAGAGAAGGAAAACAATGAAATGGAGAGAGTGACGGAGAGAAAGGAAGTGGAGAGAGAGAGAGACAATGGAACCTGTAAAGAGAAAGGGATTCGCGCGGCACAGACCGACAGCGAAAAGGTTGAAACAGTAAATGGTTTTCCGCCCCCATGCTGTTTGATTGGGCCATTGTCATATTTCCAGCCAATTAACTCGAAGCACCTTCTAACAGACCGCCCCCCGCTGATTTTCAAGGCTCTACATTTGACAGAGAATTATCTGAGCACGACTTCAAACGCCCGTCTTCGAGAAAAAGACTAAAAACGGTCTAAAAGAGTATTTAAAAAAAGGCCGTCTAATCTAAAAAAAAAAACACTATAAAGTAATCCCTTCAGGGTGGCGGAGGGCTGCAGACGCAGGAGGAGAATGTTTCCTATTCTCTTACTGTCATATTGTTGAGGAGGGGAGCAGAGTAAAAGTCAGGCCTTTGGTTAATTAAGGTAACCGTCCTGTCTGTTTAAGAGCTGAACTCTGCAGCGTCTGCGAGGGTTAAACAGGCTGGAGAGCGGCAAAGTGACGTGAGTGGCTCATCAGCGATAACTCAATTGCCACCACTCTGAATGAGAAGCAGTGCGGACAAGAGGAGCAGACAGAGGTGCAGAGAGATTATGCGTAATGCAAATGTATGAGAGAGAGATAGAGAGAGAGAGAGAGAGAGAGGGAGAGAGAGGGAGAGAGAGGGAGAGAGAGGGCAGCACCTCCAGACAATAGTGTCCTCTGCACATGAATGAGCCTTAATAAGTCATATAGTTTCATATTCATCTGTGTTTTCTTAAACAAATGGAAAAAAACTACCAGTGAGATGAGATATTAACACTACTTTCTAACAGTAATCATTTTCTTGATGCTTGTGGGCTGATCTGCCTTATTCTGCCCTGTTTCAACATATTTACCTTTTTAAACTTATTTATACTCCTTATTTATTATCTCATTCTACTGGCAGATTTATTTCACCTGTTTTGGAGAAAACAAAAGTTTTCTCCAACACAAAAAAAATCTTTCCCTAGGATGGTGATGTTACATTACATTCTGTCACCATGCCATTTCATTCCATCTCCATCCTCAGAAATTAAAACTCACAGCCAGCAGTAAGCTTAGCCTGGGAGGAGGGGTCAATTTTAAATGTTCATTCAAACTGCAATGACAAATCCTCCTTATTCTGCCTTTAAGAGTCAATATGATGAAATGACTTATTAAATACCCCTTTTTTTCTGACTTAACGAGACTGAGACAAGATGTTCGATACCGTTTTCACCTCTGTACGTCCAGTGGTTTCATTCATTTCCTTTTAGCTTAGCATAAAGACTTCAAGTCTATAGGAGTCATTAGCCTAGCTCCATCAAGGTGAAATAATAAACCTTACAGCTACTCTGAAGCTGTTTTATTTACACAGTGCATCACGTGTATTTAAAATACACACCATGGAGTTTAAAAATGAAAGTCCTTTCAGGAGAACTTAGATGACTGGAGCTATAACCACTGATCACATGTATCCTTCCGTGATCCACGTGTTTGCACTCTGTGCAAGACCTGTCTGTACATTCAGCAGTGTGAGGATCACTGTGCTAAACAGAAGGATACGTGTGTTCAGCGGTTATAGTTCCACTATCTAACTTCTCCAGGAACTACATTCCAAGACTTGCATTTCTAACACACGTGATGCATTGTGAAAATAAGACAGCTTCAGAGTTGACTCCCATAGACTTCAAGTCTTTAAGCTCAGCTAAGACAAAATGCTACCCATAAGAACCAAACCACTGGACGTACAGAGGTGAAAATGGTATCAGACGTCTTGTCTCACTCTGGGTAAGTCAGGGTTGCTCAAAACATCAGAGTATTCCTTTAAGATTGAGATTTGTTTTGCAGTGTGTATGTGTGTGTGAGAGTTTCTCCCTCACCTGTTCTCGGGGTCCGGTGTGGTCAGGGCTCGGGTGACGTAGCACATCTTGAGCGGTATGCACCTCCTGTCGCCCTGCAGGGACAGCGAGGGGGCAGGGGGAGGGCTGGGAGGGTCACAGCGGGAGGAGAGGAGAGGGCTGCCGAGGCGGGGCGACTCCGGAGGGGGGGTCTCCCAGCCGATCTCTGACACCGGGGAGCCCTTCTTGACATAGGGGGTGGCCTCGCGCATGTACTTGACTGACCAAGAAAAGATAAAGGGAAAGACAAAGAGAGAGAGAGAGAGAGAGAGAGAGAGAGAGAGAGAGAGAGAGAAAGAGAGGAAGAGAGAGAGATTTCAAGTTTAAGCTGCAGCTAAAAGTTGACCAAGATCATGGAAGTGGAACATCTTGAGATGTGAATGGATTCTGGATCTGAGTTACGTTTGGGTGACTCAAATGGGTGAATCTGTAAAACATGTAATGCATCAAAGCTCTTAAATCTATAGAAAATCCTCCATACAGCATACAGAGGATTTTCCGTAGAATTTCTATTTCAATTCTTGAATGACCTGAACATTTTCTGGGAGCGGAGGAAATGTGACTGTATTACTGTTGCATAAGCATTCCTTTCGACATTTACGGTCGGGGTCAGGTCACTTCAGTTCACTTGTTTCAGTCATTTCATAATGTTCATAAAAACTCATCCTCATGCCACAAACCCGTTTAATCTGCCTGTAAAACTTTACAATGCAACACCTGTGCTGGCTCCCCCGCAGTTGTTGTCTGTTCAGGATTGATTTCAAAGTGTTACTGATCGATTTTAGAGCAGCTCACAGTTTGGCCCCTGCATTGATTTCTGATGTTTTTATCACCAGATGAGCAAAATTGCAGGCTTCCACAAAAATTACTGAGGCAAATCAGTCCTGACACTCTCTATGCAGGCTTTCGTCTACACCTAGCAATAAAAAAGTTCAAACAACAAAATGGGCTCTGTCTTACTCTTTCAGATCCCTTTTATAGCTGAACTTTTGCAAGATGGACTTTAACTGCATTTTTTTATTGTTTGCTTGTCAACTTTTAAAGTGATTTTGTACTTTGTAAGAATGCGCCACGAAATGAGCCTCTCATATTTTCACTTGCTAACAGACATTTATTATTATTAACAAATGGATCAATATAACAACTACTTGAGGGATTTTCAAGACTGAACTTTTGAAAAGATCCACTTAAAGAATTCAGACTGAACCAAGACTGACTGCACAATATGCTACAGGTTGTCAGTGTCATTATCTTAACCAGTCAAGGCTTAAGAATGTATTATTTCACCTCATACCCATCTTTGATGTGAAAACCATGCCGTACTCTACCTCATTCAACAGAAAAAACAATGAAATTGTAAATAAATATCTGTAGAAAGACATGTGGAGGCCACAGGGATATTTCGTTACACAGCACAAACAGAAACAGTTCAATTAGTGAACTGGTGAGGCATTTGGAGCCTACATGGACTCCAGACAATTATGAAGTGGTGAGAGGGCAGTTCAAGTAGCAGTAATTAAACTGTCCTACCACGAGCAGAGGGCTGCGTTCGCCCTGGGCAGCTCCCAAATGTGCGTGTGTGCAATAAAGAAGAGTTCTGAGCAAAAGTGATGCTCAAAGTCCAGCACAAAACACCCACAAAGGGATGACACAAGTGTTCAACTTCAGCGACAAGAGGTCAGCGACCTTATCATCTTGTGATCCATTGTCTCTGCACTGCAAAAACTCAAAATCTTACCAAGATTATTTGTCTTATTTCAAGTCAAAAATGTCTTATTACTAGTCAAAATATCTCATTACACTTAAAATAAGACATGATCACCTCAGAAGTAACTTGTTTTTAGACAATTGTCTCTTGTTTCAAGTGAAAATTTGCTTGAAACAAGTGAAAATTTGCTTGTTTCATTGGCAAAATTTGTTTCTTGTTTCTAGCTAATTTTCACTTATTTCAAGTGAATTTTCACTTTTTCCACTGGCAAATTTTGCCAATGAAACAAGCAAATTTTCACTTGTTTTAAGTAAATTTTCACTTGAAACAAGTGAAAATTTACTTAAAACAATTTACTTCTGAGGCGATCGTGTCTTATTTTAAGTGTAATGAGATATTTTGACTAGTAATAAGACATTTTTGACTTGAAATAAGACAAATAATCTTGGTAAGATTTTGCGTTTTTGCAGTGTGCTGTGCAAAAAATGATGTGATTAGACTCTCTTTAAATATGCATAAGCATTCTTTTTGACATTTAAATTTTCCTTCAGATTAATATAAAACTGTGGGTATGCATCATTGACCAGAAATTGATGGAGAATAAAAATATCTCAGTGTGTATCAGTGTCAGTGAGAGTTGTAGCGCTCATATCTAAACCAACATTACACGGTGTGTTACAACTTTTTAAAAAAAATATTAACAGCTAAATAAATGGTTGACTGAGTTAATGCAAATTAAAAGAATGATAAAAATGAATCACACAAAAGCAATGAATCAGTGTTACCCTAATAAATGTGCAACAGTTACATCGGTGAGGATAATGAGCACAGAAATGCTTCACCATGACCGAGTGTAGCTCCACCTCAACAGAGTGTCGGACCAGCATCACCTCAGGCTGCAGTGTAGCTGTATGTCAAATCTGGGTCTCATCCAGACACAGACAACGACACTCTGAGTTCACTGGGCACTGGGTGACGTTTTCATGAGAGCCTCTGCACCCAGAACACGTGGACACGCTAACGCTTTCACACATTGTCACAGACACTGCACCGGTGTGAAAAATGTGGTGATTCGGCTCTCTTTAAAGCAGGCTGAAGAAGTGCATAAATGTGTGTATGACTCGTGATTCTGCAACTGAAAAGCAAAGCGAGATAATGTGAAAATGCTCCATCCATCGTGCACTCACTTTCCCTCTTCTCAGCCAAGCCAATATCGAGCTGACACGGCCCACCTCTCTCTCTCTTTCACTCGCAGTGCTGAGGATTGACTGATAACAGCAAATGTCAAAATGCTGACAGACAGAACAGACTCAACAGGCTCCGTGCCTGTCAGGTCCTCAAAGTGAATTTGAGTACTCCTGCTGTGAAGTGCGCTGATGATTCATAACTTGCCTCTGCTGCTGGAGGGCTGCGGTATCATGAGAGTTATGCCACTGAGCATATTGAGGACCTCAACAGATACATAGCAGACACAGCGCTGCCAGGCAAGGCAAGGAAACTCTTGTTTCCAAGCAGTAAAACAAAAAGCTGCACTTGTAAAGCCAAATCTGGAATCACTGGAAGCTTAACAACGATTTTAGACCCCTCCATGGCGTGGTGTTGCACAAGGTTTGGGAGCGAGCGGGGGGCAGGAAAAGGGAACACAGGACGCATTTCTAAGTGAAAGACAGAAATAGAGATGCAGAAATAAAGTGGGTACTCAGTATGCTCTCTATGTCCTGAATGCTCTGAATCCTTGCTCTGCCCTGGATGTTTAATTGGCATATCCCACTGTACGCGCAGGGTATAACTGGCATATCGCTGGTGGCATTTGTAATCCAGCATGTGAACTATTCTTGGGTGAAGTGCTTCAGACCCTTATGAGAGTGGATAACAAGCCTAACCGCCAACCTGTAGAGGGGAGATGACAGGCTGACACATAACGCAGAGGAGGATGACGGGGCTGAATGATGCGGGTGTCCTGGAAGGCCCTAAAGCGACAATTTGATCCGATTGCACGGAGGGATAACCCACACAGAGTCAGATCTGCTGCCATCTGACAAAAGCACAAAAAAAAAAAAAAAAAAAAAAAAAAGATTGATGCAATTGTTAATATGCATCAGAGCAAAGGCGATTGAGTGAGCTGAATGGACCGGATCTGCTGTGGCCTGATCGCAGCCCTGCGTTTGATTTCAAAAATAGATTGATTTTTGTCTACTGAAGCCACGCATTTTCAAGGTGCAACCAGGCTTTCACAAGTGAGACACGCTCAAAGTCTGCCTCATTCTCTGTTTTTCCAAATAACGATGAGGCCCCACAGGAATACAAGGAAACAGACCCATAAAATTGAGCTTACGGTGCGTGTAATTTTGAGAGGTGATTATTACTATTCAGGTTTGCCCATGATAATCCAGCATTAGCTTTGGACTTTGGACGTAATGATCTCTTGTATACTGTAGACACACACACACACACACAAAGTAAATATGCAGGGCTGAGCGCGATTCACTTTAAATGAAATAAACTGCAGGCGGTGATTCCAACTACAGTTCTTTTGCAAAAAATGTCTCATTCTCACGTAAGTCCCTCTTCTTGCGTCATGAGCCCCAATTTCATAAAAGATCCCCTTCCTGAATTTATGGAGTTGAAAATGAATTGATCCCAGAAGCTGCATTAAAAAAAACACCATTTTTTTTTTTTTTTTACCAATTAAAACACACAAGGACGGCCTGGCAAGAGCAGATTTCAACACACTCTGTCCAGAAATAGAGCGCTACCGTTTCCACTCCAGCAGAGGGGAAAATAAATGGGGCGGGGTCCATATGTTTATGATCATTATCCTGCATGCGTGTGTACGTGCGTGCGCCCGCTCCCTCGGGGCCTGTTTCTTTTCCACTACCCCTGGGCAATAACCTCAATAGCACGATAAGAGCTCAGCCAGTGGAATGACGGCCCTCGGTGGAGACGTTCTGCTCCAGCCTCGATTTGAAACCAGGCTAAAAGTTGGTTTGCAAACACGTAAGCCCGGCTGAACGCGCCGAAACGAGGGGCCGCCCCGCCCCGTCTCGCTTTGATTTTATTTCTCTGGCTCTGCCTCCCTGGCTCACGCTCAAGACAATGTAAGCACACACACACACACACGCACACAAAATCTGGACATTGTTTACCTGTTCTCTTGGTAATGAGCTGGCCTCCTAAGCATTTGCACATACAAACTCTCTCTCTCTCCAAATGTGGGTCTGCCTCGCTCTCCTTTTACTCACTTTCACATTCTCGCCCTCCAAGTTACCTTAACTTTTGCACGCACCGACTGAAGCTTTCCCCCCGCTCTCTGTCTCATTAGGAAATGGCAGCTCACCATTACAGAAGTCGGAATGCAGATGTCTGAACGGCAGCGGATCACCCAAGGCCGGCTGTTCCAGCCCCCGTTTAAAAGCCCATTCACTTCCACTGATGCCATCCAAAAGCAATTCAACCTCCTCTCCACCCTGTTCAAATGCCATTCACTTGCACATTGTGCAAACAGTTTGATTAGTTCCTTAAGAAGAGTAAGAGCTTGTTATGATGACAATGAAGCCGATCATGAGGACTAGACAGTGAGCACACACACACACACACGTACATGATTACTCACTCGTTCACTTTTTTTCTCATTCATTTCCCTCTCTAACAAGTATGGTTACACACACAAACACACACACTTCTTTCTATATCAGGGGGTGTCAGAGGCTGCATTCGTTCAAATGAGGCTCATGGGTGCCAGAATATTTTATGGCAACATCAATATGACCAACACATGGACATTTTAGGCAACTTTCTGATTGATTATTTTAAATCAATCAATTTGTAATCAACCAATCAATGAGAACGTGCATGTTGGCTCATGAAAATAACACATCATGTAGAAATACATAAAGCAGAAGAGAGAGACGTAACAAATAGATAGCATCCACGTTTCTATGATGGTGTGCTAGGGCCATTGCGGGGAAAAAAAACTGATGGAGCCAGGGGAGGGGGGGCTCATATTCTGAGAGAAAGCCTCAATATTTCTAGGATTAAAGTTGTAAATTTCATAAAAGTCATAAATTTATGAGAAAAAAACTCACATGTTGATTCTACTTGAGTTATCACAATTTAGAATCATCATTAACTCATCAGTTTATCATAGAAACCTATAATTTTGCATATTACACATTGATTAGTTGATAATAATAGGATGCAAATATTCTATTTAAAATAATACTTTTATTTAACGACATATTTGTTTCCCCTTTCCCTCAAAAAACCTCTTGGGGGCCAGATGATATGAGCTCACGGGCCGGATTTGGCCCCTGGAGCGTATCTCTGACATCTCCGTTCTATAACATTAGTTGTAATTACAATATCTGTTTCATCGTGTCCTCAATGCTTAACAATCTGCAATGAGGCGGCTGAACCTCTCACCGTCTGCTCCGAATGGGAAACTTTATTAGGTGAGAACATTTACCAAAAGAGAACCTTGTCTCATTAAGGCTGTGGGAGAGAAAGTGGAAGGCTGGACGTTGGTAAGAGCTGGAGAGCGAACAGAAAAAACGAAGAGAAAGAGACAGAAAAGGCTCCTTTCTGAACCTCTGATTGCAGAATGCGGGCTTTTATTTCTTCCAGGCCCCGCACAGGTAGCTGGATACTCCTGCAGCACAAAACACCTTTACAAATCCACTCTCAAGGCATCTTTTTTGTAAGATCTGGACGGATATCTAAGAGCGTTCACACACTGCCTTATCTGAAGTGCGAGCGAGCCACAGTAAGTCTTCACTGACAAGCGCTCGCAAAGAAATTTCAAATGTACACGGGTAGAATTACTCATCAGCTTTGTTGCAAATAAAACTTTCACTTTGATGTGAAACACTTACCAACCACCTCACAACTTGCACAAGACATATAAAATGCCTGGTGAAAGAAACGACCTTTAGACCCTGATGAAGACTCCGGTGAAAACATCATGTTCGGAATAGCTTGAACATTCATTCTCCAACTTTCTCAGTGTTCTCTCTCTCGCTCCGGTACATCATCGCTCTTGTCAGATAGGGAGGCTACAAAACTATTTTGACAAGCCGCTTTGGGACACATGGTCTGAGAAAAGTCAAAGCCAAGGTCATATCTCCTCCACAGACACAATATGCTGTATGCAGGACTTGTTTTGGCTGCAGCTATGGCCGAGACTCAGTCAATGTGGGAGATCTGAATGGTAAAAAAAAAAAAAAAAAGTTTCTCCTGCAGAAAAATGTACATGTATACCCGATGTTACAGAATAAACTGCATTGCTGTGTGGAAGAAATCAAGTATGCAGAGGCTATTAGCTACAGGGAGTGTCTGCTGGTGTGAATAAGACACTAACACAACTCTATGTGTGTGTTCAGGGCTGGCTAATGGTAAAGATGACTGATCTTTACAGTCTCTGGGGTGATCCCATAACATTTGTCTGTAACACAGTGATACAACACATTACTGCTCCTTAATTCAGTGCATCACAGTTACTAATCATACAATTGTGTCGCTACTTGCATCATAAGTTCTTATATTATCTGCATAATGGCTGGATGGGAAAAAAATAATCAAGCATGCCTTTCATGCACATTTGCCTGACAATCGTCTGATCCTCCCAAACTGTTTTATTGTTAACTGGCAAATGCGCAACAATGCATCTCAGGCGATGTTGCACAAAAGTACTAA
Source organism: Myripristis murdjan (assembly GCF_902150065.1). Lineage (NCBI taxonomy): Eukaryota > Metazoa > Chordata > Actinopteri > Holocentriformes > Holocentridae > Myripristis > Myripristis murdjan. The sequence continues at coordinate 6,582,836 of NC_043995.1, read as the reverse complement.
ATACAGTAAATAAGTAAAGCAATGCATCACTTTTTTTAAGTAACAAGTATTGTGTAATGCATTACTTTCTTTGAGTAATGACCCCAACACGGCTGATCTTTGACACTAAACCCTAACCTGAATAATATATGTTAAAAAGCAAAGAGCTGCAACGGCCCTTTTATGTGATAGTGTCAGTGTTTTAGGCCATAACCTAAATTTAAGACTCATAACCTAAATCTGATGCTCTACTGCTGTCCCTCCAGTGCATCCATATGACACTGTTCATGAACTAAGCAAAGCACTTCCTTGATGCTCACTCATGGACGACCAAAATGTGCAGAGCTACGCACTGAGGGAGGATGTTTACATACAGCACACCACAATGGAACAACAGCACCGTTTTTTTTTTTTTTTTTTTTTTTTCGCACGCTGTTGACTCATCTACAGCGCAGCACAGATTTAACATCAAAAGACAACCAAGCTGCATCACAGACTTGCAGCCTTTTGATTAAGCATCATTATTGGCCACCCTGTCCGAGCATTTGAACAATTTAGGCATTAAACTGGAATCCTTAGCCGGCGCGGCTCGCGGCAAAGTGGAATTACACAAAAAGGTCAGTGTCTGTGACGCTAATCAGCAGGAAACGAGAACAAAAAAAAAATGCAAGGGACGGAAAAACAGTTCATACACATAAAAAGGAGAGGATTTTCTGGTTTTTACAAATGCCGACAGTCAAAAAAAAAAGATGGGCTTAGGCTCACTGTCCCAATTTTTCTAGCTGTATAAACACTTGCAGAGGACAGGAGCGAGAGATTCAATCTATTGTTATCGCATCACGGTCATTATCATCGACACCACAGTTGTTATCATCACCATCAGCCACCCAGACTGAGACTCTGCAAACAGTAGCAGAGGTGATGATAGCTTCTCTAATGACATAAACAGACACACACACACTCTCTTACTCTTTGTCTCTGTCACACACACACACACACTCTGACTGGAGCATCAGTCTAGACCACTGTTGATGACTACCTTAATGACAACACGGATACACACAAGTAGACACATGCAGTAACTAAAGCGCTCACACACACACACACACACACACACACACACACACAACAGGAAAGGCTTGTTGGGGGCTTCAGTGAGAGATTTTGAGATACTGACTCATTTCCTGTGTGTCTGCTGAGGTGTGTGACTGCTGTGCTTCATTGTGTTCTGACTTTTTATTCTCAATTTCATCAATGCCTGTCAGCCGGCTCAAATCTCCTGCTCTTGTCTTGACGTTTGTAGCAGCCGCTGACAGTCCCGGCATGCTGGGACGGCACTGACACATGCCAGGTATAATGTGTGGCTGAAAGCTTAATACCAGCTTTTTTTCCCCTTTTTTTGTCATACAGGACCCAATTTCCTCATCATTTTCCCATCATACTAATTCATTTTGACCAAAATCTTGTCAGCTGCCTCACTGCAGACTAAAGTTGGGTGATATATCGATATTGTGATTTGAGGCAAAATATTAAGACGGCATACTAGGGCCACAGAGGCGGGGGTACTTGGATATTCACTGAGATTAAAGTGGTAAATTTACCAAAGAAAGCTCACAAATTTATGAGGAAAAAAAAATCTAAAATTCTGAGATTATGTAAAATAGTTTTTATGTTACTTTTTTTTTTTTTTTGGATCAAGGAACCGTATTGCCTCCGTTTGCTGGAAGTGGTTCTTGTTTCTTGCTTCCTGGTTCCTGGTTTCTTCTTTATAGATTACTTTATAATTTCACATGTTTTTTCATAAATCTTTGACTATTTTTCTCAGAAATTTACATCTTTAATCTCAGAGAATTTCTGAGTTTTTTTTCACAAATTTATGACTTTGTAATCTCAGAATTTCTGAGGGTTTTTTTCTCATAAATTTGTGAGTTTTTTTCTCATAAATTTACCACTTCACTCTCAGAGTATATCCAATCTTTTTTGCTCATACATTTACAACTTTGATATCAGAAATTCAGAGTTTTTTTTCTCAGAATATTATCCCTCTGCCCCGCTCTGTAAATGTTTTTTCTCCCTATCGTGATCTGGCATATGATATGTCTTTTCCTGGTTTTAAAGGCTGCATTACGGTAAAGGGATGTTGTTTTCTTAACTTATTAGCCTGTTCTATTATTTGCCTCTATCTGCTTGGTCATATCCAAATTACTTATATTACCTATATCTATATAATTACCTATATCTTATGAAAGCAATATTGATATTGAGGGATTCAGTCAAACAAATTGTGATATTTGATTTTGTCCACATCATCCAGCCCTGCTACAGAATGGCTGGCTATAGAACTGATCAATACAGTCCTATCAGGACAATGGACATTCAAAAAACAAAAACCCAAAAGCACCCAAAACATGTCATTTTAAACATGTTGTTACTCTGTAATGAGACATGTCTGCATTTCATTTTCAGTTTATCCTATCACTATTTCTTTTTGACTTCACACAGTGCTGCATGGACACAGGCAGCCTCAGCCAGCCATGAAGTGCTACAGCCATGTCCGAGGCTGGACCGTGAGCTGCCCTGTAAGCCCCAGGCGGGACAAAATCTGATGATGAAGAACTGGCAAGGTGTGGGTCATGATTTTCAAATAGTCACAATGCTGTTGGAAAACTCGTACTGTACAAATGGGAGAAGCGCGCCAACACTGCCACAACCAACATTTACTTTGATGAAAAGCCTCCCATTGAAAAATTGATGACTAGTTCCCTGTGAATATCGACAAACATTTTGCCTGAAAGAGCCTGCCCATCCCTGGAGCTGATCCACTGGGTCCCACTGACTTGTTGGCACATGAAGGTTGAAATGTGATATTTCAGGGAGCAGAATTCTATTGTTTGCAGATATTTAATTTAAATTAATAATCTTCTGTTTCTAATTTATCATTAAGTTTGTTTGAATGTTCCAAATAAAGAAATACTGAGTTCTTCAAGTGTGACAAAAATGCCTTTAATTTGCCAAATATTCAGTCAACTAGACTGTTGATACTTCCAGTCAAAACTGAACTTGATAATAAAATATCTGGAGGTTTCTTATGTTCATAAACCGTTTTTGGCTTTTCAAGAAGGCTCATTTGTGCAATCAGAGGCTTCCGGTAAAACCCATAAAGTACACACATGCATGCACACACTGACACACACACACACAGTGCACACAGATACAGCATATACACACATGCACACTCCTGTCCCATGAGCAATGCAGTCTCTTTTAACGGTTGAGTCAGATCTTTCTGCCTGATCCCGCTCCTCCTCTACCAGGCAGTCTGCTTCTCTAGAATCTTAGAAGACAACAATTACGCTCAGGAATGAAACCTAAAAAGGAAATATTGCTCCATTCAAGAATTTACATATCACCGCTTACACCGTTTTTTTTTTTTTTTTTTACTGAAAGTTTACTTATTTTGTTAGGTGCGCTGGGTGCTTTTCATGGCCCCAGAGACCCATGAAACCCTGTCAAAACACAATGTATCACACTCTATTTGTCACTTTCCAGTAAACGACTGCTCCTCTTCTCCTGCATCCCCTCAGTTTCAGTGGCTTTCAAAATGCAAGTGATACAGTCAACCTACTCTATCTCTCTGTTGCCCTGAAGCTATCCCATTCCTGTCCACTCCTTAACCTCCTTCACTTCACTCCCCTTTTCTTTCTCTCTACCTTTCTGTTTCTTCCACATGTCCAGCTCTTCCTCCTCCTCCTCCTCCTCCTCCTCCTCTCTCTCTCTCTCTCTCTCTCTCTCTCTCTCTCATTTCCTCTCTCTCTTTCTTATCTCAGTAAGTTTTCAGCTGGGACCTGGTTTTCCCTCTGCAGTAGCCTCTGTGTCCCCCCTGGGAAGGATCATCACCGTGTTTGTGTGTGTGTATATATGTATGTGTGTGTGTGTGTGTGTGTGTATGTGTGAGCAACTCAGACGACTAGAGAGAGAGAGAGAGAGAGAGAGAGAGAGAGAGAGAGAGAGAGAGAAAGACTTTGTTCTTACACCTCAGGTCCAAGAGTCCTCACAGGACCAGGAATAGAAAACTCTGAGAGGTGGGCACTAATATGAAACATTTTTCAGTGTGTGTGTGTGTGTGTGTGTGCATGTGGGGGGCAGGGCTGGACTTATAATGATGTGCAGCCTTTAGAGTGGAAGCCACGAGCAACCAGCCTAATTTTTTATCTTCACTGCTGTCTGAGAACAACTGTAGAGCAACTCACATGGATGTGGCTGCGCTGCACGAGTGTTTGTGCAAGTGTGTGTGTATAAAGCCTTACTTGTGTGTATGCACAAACAAAGTAGACAGAGTGAGCAAGAGAGAAGTGCGAGGGTTAGGGGGAGAGATAGGAGTCGGGGGGAGAGCAGATACAGAGGGAGAGAGAGAGTGTGTATGAGTCTAATCTTGCATGTTTCTCCCGTGGCGCCCCTGGTTGCATAATAACCATTTCCTTAGAAATGCCAGCTATTCTTTTTGCGTCAGTCAGCCGCTCCGTCACCTGCACATTTCCCAACTACAGGGTAATCCAAACAGGTCCCAGGGGGGAAGGTGTATATCACGGAGGTCTATTAAGCACAATGTCACCCCCTCTCCGCCTGTAAACTAACTAAATTTGCAGAGATAGCAGAAAGAAAAAGTTTCATTCCCCTTCAATTTGCTGATCTGAGATGGATTTTGATCTAGTGAGATACATGAGATATAGACCGGTGCAGTGACAATATTACTTTGTCTTAGCTCTTGTTATTAAGTAATACAATCAAACTTTCCGCCCTGATGGGAAATAAAAGCTGCGGTACACCGGTGGTTTTCAATCACGGTCCTCAGGACTCAGACTCCTGCTGCTTTTCACTGTCGTCATTAATCAGGGACTATTTCACACTTGAGATGCCATGTAAATGCAATTACCTACCTGCTCGAACAGAAAACCAGCAATACCTTGGGGCTGAGAGCCTCTGTCCTGTGAGGATGAGTGATGTGCCTACCAACAAGTCAACAGTTCCCAAAGAAGGGTTTATCCTCCCTAAGGTTCCTTTTTTTCCCTGGATTCTCAGAGGTGTAACATCACCAACAATTTTGAATTTGATTTTTTTTTTTTTTTTTTTTTTTTTTTTAATCATAATTCTCACCCTCTCAACTGTCATCCTCCAGCAGCCCAGTATATGGTCCTCCACTAAAACACATCTAAGCAGCTACAAAACACGCACAGTTAGTTAAAGTAAGCTGAACGGGGGAGAAGGGGTTCATGACATGATGCAGGTATGTGTGTAAGTGAAAAAAAAAAGTTTGGGTGTCCCTGACCTGACAAAAACTAACTCCCTCTGACACAATCTCTCTCTCTTTCTCTGTGTGTGTGTTGTCTTTTCATTCACACGCTCATATAAACAGACGCTTGCGTACCTACCTTCCAGAGTCACCTCTTTCCCGGCCCGTTTCAGCGCCTGCACAGCCTCGTCGTGGGTCGCGTCCCGCAGGTTCACGCCATTCACGGACAGGATGGCGTCCCCGACATACAGAGCCTGGGTCTGGTCCGCGGCGAGCCCCTTGAATATCTTACTGATCAGAATGGGCATTTTATTCTCCTTCCCCCCCTTGATGCTGATCCCGAGCCCCCCGACCTCTTGCTTGGTCACCTTGACGCACCGCTTTCTGTTGGCGATCGCCTCGGGCACTCGCTCCGGTAGGTCCGTGAACGCGGTGCGCACGGTCTGCGGGCTGTTGTTGGAGTTGGTGTTGTTGTTGCCATGGTAAGATCCATTGGTAACGCCGTTGGAGTTGACATTGTCGCCGGCGCTGTCGTTAACGCCGGTCTCCTCGCAGCTTAACGTGAGCGCTTCCTCGTTCAAGTTGACAAAAACTTTGTGCCACCGCTCCCGCACCAAAACCTCCACAATTCCACTTTTTTGCACTCCCGTGGCGCACGAAACTCCCGTCGCTATTACCACCGCCATCTTTGGAGCATTACTTTAAAATGGCATGTGATTTTTTTTTATTTTTTTTTTTAAACTGTGCTCCCTCACTCTGTACCTCCCACTGTTTCTCTTCCCACACTCAACGCTGGACTTTGCCCCTCTGAAGTTTGCTGCGGGACTTGACAAGTGTCCCGTCCGGCGCAGCCAGAGCTGTTTTGGCACAGACTCCGCTCCGCCTGCCCGAGATCCTATCTGTTGGGTGGAGTTTGCTCCCCCCGCCGTCAGGCAATCCCATCTCCGGGTCTTGCATACACAAAAATGTTTGCTTTATTGTTTATCTTTTCCCCAGTAGATCCAACCGAGAACATTAAAGTCATGATGACCTGTGATGAAAATGAGGATAGGTAAACTCCACGAGCGCCAGAGGAACATCATAAGGCAAACAAACACCAACATATTTTTCTTTTCAGAGGAAATAATAAACGTAATAATATAATAACGTGACAATAAACCCCCCGTGCAAACCATATCATCATACAGCAACTTGAACCACTATGATACTACTGATGTTGCTTTTTTCAGTCTAGAATGAAGAGCAAATTTTATACAGAAAAAGGTGATGAGACTCTTTTATGTGGGTTTATCCTTCACATCCATGATGGATCCGACTGGCCACTGGTAGCTATTCTAAGGAAATGTTAAATGTTGCAAAACCTAACCCAGTATGTGTCGACTCCCACACTGGAGTTTCCAGTCTGTTAATGCCCAGTGCCTCTGCGCCTGATGGGGTTTAGGCTGAAGAAATGAGATCGGGTACGCGCGTGGAGGAATGCGCCTGTTGCCTGTTAGACAGTGGTTGGTTAAGAAGGCTTGGATATGAGAAGACCCCCCCCCCACCCCTCAGATTCTCCATTGGTGGTATTCCCAAGAACACGCATGTCCTGTCAATCCAGCAGACCTGAGACATTTCAAATAGGTGGTCGTATTAACTCATGGCGGGCGGCCCGGTGCCCTGGAGGCCACACACACCGTCCCTCAGTAGGATGGCAAGCCAAACATCTACAAATATCCTCCCTGCCATGAGCCCACGGTGCCACCGGGACAATCAACATGATATTATGAGAGTCTCATTCAGCGGTTCTCAACCTGGGGTCCTGGGACCCCCAGGGGGCCTTGAGGAGGTTCAAGGGGGTCCTCATAAAAATGGGGAATATTTTAATGTCACTATTATTTATTTGACTAGAAGTTGAGAGAATGTGGAAAAATGACTTCCTGTTCATAGGTTTCACTCTTCACTGTTAATCTGCCAGTCTACAGCATTGACAGTTATGGAATAACTTAACTTAGGTGGGGATCCCTGACAGGTCATCTTATCAAATACGGGTCCACAGCCCTGGTGTGTATCAGTTTGAGGGTCCTGGACACCAGCAAGGTTGAGAACCACTGGTCTAACTGATGTGATTGACATGAGGCAGCTGCTTTACTGTGGCTTATATGGGCTCACTGGGATTTCAGGATTTTTTTCCTGCAGGTTGGCAAGGCCTCTAAACAGCATGTTCCATTACAAGGAGATGCAGTAACACTTAAATCTAAGATTTCCCTTATAGTGTGGCAGTTCTGCATACTGTAGGATGGCACTGTGCCTAATAAATGGTCAAGGAGAGCCTGGCGTCCACACAGTGACCGATCAGTAATGTGGCTGCACCACCTGCTGGTGACTTGAGAGAAGTTTTGTTCTGATGGTTGACTCTGTAAGGGCCATTTTCCTAGCAGGATGACCTGTATGAATTACCTCTTAACTTTGTCCTGGGCCCTGATGGCAAACCCAGCAGGCACCAGCACAACAATGACTCATTTTGTGTCCTAATATGAGAAATGCTAGCCTACATGCGTACTGATACCTTTTTTTTTTTTTTTTTTTTTTTTTTTGACAACATTAGTGATTTTAAGATGTAAGTTGAGCAGTTTTTGGTCAACTTTCAAATCTTTCCAAATCTTCAAACCAGATGATTATTGTGTTGTGTATATCTGATGACAAGGATTAATATGTTAGGCAATATGGTCTGTAATATTCACACTTCAATAGCAAGTATGTGGACACTTGACACAAACAAATAAACAACAAATAAATAAATTTGAAAGACAAACATGAACCTTTCTGGGACCAAATGGACCCTCTTTTGGACCCTCTTTTTCTTCCTGTGCAAAAACAGACAATTGTTTAAGCATAATGGATTTGAATTTATAATTGTAATAATCCAAATTTGAATTATAGTAATATCTGTATCATATTTAAACCTGGAAAAGGCAAAGAATGTGAGGATGCATCTCTACCAAGCACACTCTTTTTTTCTAAATTAATTTGGATTATTCATACTCTTACTTAGAAGTGTGTGAATATATGACTTGCTGCAAATAACTGAACAAAGTTATAGAAATTTTGGAGCCTATATGTATTAGTTTATTAAAACTGTTAATTCATTATTTAGCCATTTTAATTACTGACAATTCTTGACTTTAATTTATCCTGACAGGTATGTGCAAAAAGTGTGACAGAAATAAGAGAATTGTATGCATTATTGTTATTTTCTGCATATGTGTTATAATTATACCCAGTAGTTTAATCAAGGGGATATGTCGACGTACAGTCTGGCTTCCTCACATTCCCGCCTCCTAAACTACAAGCACACGGTGGATCATTACTACTGAACTGTACCAAAGAGGAAGAATAGCCTATTTATTTAGAGAAACAGACCAAAAGAGAAATTCTAAGAATAAGACTGTGGTTTAATGAGGTGTAGGCACTACGCTTGATTTTTACTTTTATATGGAAATGAGCTATCAGATGAAATGTACATTCTTTGTTGTGGTAATGGCCTTGAAAACAAACAAACACAGAGAATGCAGTCTTATTAAAAGTGGCGGTATTTAAAGGTTGTTAATGAATGGTTTGCTTTTTTAAAATCCTCATTCAACCCCGCAGGTTGGTAGAAAACACACTCTCATTTACAGCAGCAGCATGAGGGAGGACTAACGGATGGTGTGTGTGTGTGTGTGTGTGTGTCTGTGTGTGTGTGGTGGGGGGGCATTGCTCAAATGGGCCTTGTGTTGCTGGCTTCTGAACTGGTAGTGCGGTAGAGGGAGAAGTGCCCTGCTCAAGAGCACTTCAGCAGCTGTAGATGCTGGTGAAAAAAGCAACTTCTTTCTCACTCCCCCGACCCAACGTTAACTTTTAAATTACAAGCTTACCTCTCTAACCACTGGACTCTGTTTCCACTGGATGTGTGGGATTGTGAGGTTAACGGCCTAAATACTGTGACCCAATTTCTCTCTGCCTCCTGAAAAAGCAGAACTTTATCCTCAGTTCCTTCATTCTTTCAATCATGTTCCATCCCTACTCTTTTTTTTTTTGCTCTTTCCCCCTTGCATTCCTTCCACCATCCATCATCACTCCCCCTCTTTCATTTTCCTCAGTCATTTTTTTTTTTTGTTTTCTGTCCTTGCCTCCTCGCCTGCTTCGTTCCTTCTTTACTTGTTCTCCGCCTTTCTGTCTGCATTTCATTCTTCATCCATCCTTGCTTTTGTTTCCTTGTCCCTGTTCCTTCAGTATGCCTTGTGCATTTCACCTTTGGCAGATGATGATCAAATGCACCAATACTAACCAGCATATGTTGTACCATCTATGAATCCATTAAATCAATGCACTTACTGGGAGCTGCATATATACATCTGCAAAATGCATGATGTCTAAATGAAACTGTATGAGGTTATTGTGACTGCCACCACATTTTTCCATTGTACTCCTTTCATGCAGTGATGCAAACAAACACAAAAAAACAAACTAATTTGTCAATCATATCTTTGATTTGTCTTAGTATAGGCCTATGTCAGAAATGCTGTCAACTCTAATGATGACTTATTTCCACACACTTGCATGCCAAGTTTTGTCTTTGAAGATATGACTTTATTCAAATTTCTGTTGTTTTTTTTCCTCTCCCACAAGATGAAGCAATGTGCATGGTTGAAACTCCCAGCAACCCTCACCCCCACCCACACTGTACTGTGCAGGTGTGGGTGTGGCTGCAGTGTCTTGCTCAATGACTTTTAAGCAGGGCCAATGTTTCTTTCTAGCAAAAACAGTTTCATTCTTCTTCTGCAGCAGTCCAGCATCTCTGCTTCCATTAATTCTCCCCACATGTTAATTTTGTCTGCACGAGACTGCCTCCATTTGGTTCTTTATGTTGGTGCCTTCCCCTATCACAGTTGTACAATGTTATAAAAGGCGTCAGTTAAACATGAGGCTGAAAAAATGTGTTTCTTGTATATAATGTAAGCATCATAATGTAAACTGTTCATTGGATCCTTCAGGACTTCATAAAAAACTTATTTGTGTTCAGACCCTCTTCACGGTGTGAGTGGGAGCCTCGGATACTTCTCCAAGTTTTAACTGTTGATGCCGAAGCTGAAAAATACTCAGTACCATCGCCTGTCTCTTAATAATCACAACATGAACTGCAGAAAAGGAGAAGGCACCAGTTACTTTTCCTAAGTGACCAAATGACAGAAGAATATAAAATGTATTTCCTGACTGTGTAAAATAACATTTAAAGAATCAACAGTGTTTAGCAAGTCCCCAGCAAAATTTAATCTGACATAAAACTGTTAAAATCAATATTTATGACAAAGTCCTGTTAAGATTGAAGAGACGGTGTATCAGAGCTTGGTAGTGAAATAATCACAAAGCCAGTGCAACAACATGAATGAAACACACCTTGTTCAAGTGAAAACAACATGATATGAATGAAATAGAGTCCCAGAAAATGTACAGAGGTTACACTCAAAGATGTCCTTACAAAACAGCCAATCAAAATCTCTAGCCTGATAGTGTTAGTCCAGGTAAGAAAAGGCTGGGAAGCAGATTACATCAGGTAACACTGGTACAGAAGGTTTAAAATACACATAAGTCATCTGGAAAAAGTTCATATTATTGGAGGTTGAAGGTCAATTCAAATAAAATGAGAAATGGTCTAACCCTGAAATAAAGAATGCACTCAGTAGAGAGCAGATCTCAGCCAGGCGTGTTTCCTCTACCTGGTGTTTGGACTAAGGTGACAAAGCACCTTAGTCCAAGGAAAATACGGAGTCACTGTATGTGTGTCTCCAATAGAGGACCTTGATCATACAGTCACAACTGTGCACAAAAAAATATAACACTGACCCAGTAGTATATGAGATTAGCTGCAAACAGATACACACACCAACAAACACACATAGCCAAATGCATATCATCCCTTGGCTGCCACTTGGTTGAGATAATAAACCAACAGATTATTGAGTGTTTCTCTAACTTCGTCATGAGTTAAAAAGCTACTCTACACAAAAGAGAAATCTTGGTATTTTCATGTGATATAAGATTAGTTTTCCTCAAAAATCGACCTGCAACCTCACCAGCAAATATAAAAAATAAATTGGACTAGTTTCCAGTTATTTGAAATATTTTGTTACTATACTAACAATTTTGTTCCAACATTTACATACATTTTTTTCTCAGTAAAAACTGCTGATCAAAACAAAACTCATTATGTCACTTTGATGGGAGTGATGATCAGAGATGCGGCTTCAGTTTCCAAGCTGGGGCTGAAGAAAGGATAGATCTGCTCAGTGAAGGAGGAGCCAGTGAAAGAGTAGATCAGAGTCTCGGCCTGCACATCATAGAAAGACACCAGTCCCTCCTCATAATCTACAAACACCCCGACCTTCTCAGGCTTCTGGCTTAGGGAGAGAGGAACTCTGGGATCATCTAGTGCCTTGTAGTTATTTCCATCCCTCAGCCATATGACCCAGAATCCATCCCTGGGAGAGTAATAAATATCTCCCTTCCTGTTGATTGACTTTCTGACCACTCCAACATCCCACTCATTGCCTTTCATCTGAACCTCAAAGTAGAATCTCCCTGAAGAGAAACCTTCTCTTCCCAGGACACTGATACACTCATCAAACCTCTCTGGATTATCAATGAGATCCTGACGTGTGTCTCCACATCTCACTTGTTTCCCGTCCTCAGACAGGATGAGTTCAGGGTTTACTGTGTTTGGGTCGAGGGTCACATCCACTGCATACAGCTGCTGGATCCTCTTCAGATTCATTTCTTCTGACAGCTTCTGCAGATCTTCTTTAGTCTTCTCTATGTGTTGAAGCAGAGTCTTCATCTCTTTAGTGGTTGTCTCCTCCAGCTGAAGCACAGCTCTCCTCAGCGTCTCCACACACAGATATGTGCGGATACTGATGCCAGACCAGTTGTTGGTGCGTGGAAAGGAGGAGACGGATGGGAAGCTCTGGAGGAGCTGGAGCTGGTCTTCAGTGAGGGAGAGACGCTCCAGCTCAGAGCTTGTCCTCTGGAGCTCAGTGATTTCCTCCTCCAGCTCTTTGATGAAGCCCTCAGCCTGTTTCTGTGCTGCTCTCTGCCTCTCTTCAATCACCTCCATCAGCTCAGCCTGCTGTCTCTCGATGGAGGCCACCAGAGCAGTGAAGACCTCAGCAGTTTTAGCTAGCTCTTCATCCGTGTCCTTCTTGTTGAGCTGCATTGATACTTTCATCTGCGCAACCTTCTCCTGTCGTTCTTGTATCATCTTCTGTACTTCTGACTTTTTCCTCTCCAGCTGAGCCTTCCTCTCTTCATACTCTTCCTCTAAAGGAACTGTATCATGAGTCTTGTGCTCTGTACACATCAGACAAACACACAGTTGGTCGGTCCTGCAGAAAAGGTCTAACATCTTGTCATGTTTCTTACACATCCTGTCCTCCAGGTTCTCCACAGGATCGATCAGCTTGTGTCTCTTCAGGGCTGCGACTCTCTGATGAGGCTCCAGGTGAGTCTCACAATAAGAGGTCAAACACAGCAAACAGGACTTCAATGCCTTGACTTTAGTGCCAGGACAGAAGTCACAGGGCACGTCCACTGGTTTGACAGGTTTCTGCTGCTGGATGTTGGAACTTGCAGCTTTAACATCATCAGACTTCCTGAACTGAGCTGCCATTTCAGAGACCAAAGTATTGACAAAGATATCTGGCCTGTTCACGAATGTCTTTTTACACAATGGACATTCACACTTGTCATTGTTGTCCCAACATTTGGTGATACAGGCTTTACAGAAGTTGTGTCCACATGGAGTAGACACAGGCTCAGTGAAAACATCCAGACAAATTGAGCAGAGGAACTGCTCTTTAGACACCAGACTGCAGGCTGAGGCCATTTCTACTGGAGAGGAGAGGCGAGGAGAGGAGGAGAGAGGAGAGGAGAGAAGGGGAGAGAGGAGGTGTTTCAGTGACATGGATCATAAAGTTCAGTGCCTTTTCCAATCCTCACACTTTCAATAAATAACTGTAAAACAATAACTGTGTTTAGTTGATTATAAACAACCAAACACATAAAGTAAAGGTAAGTCATGTTGCAGAAATCTGAATCCAAACTGGTGACGATGATTCATTGAAAAGTCATTCCTACAAAGCTGCTGTGAGAGAAAAGAACAAAGTAACTCTGAGATGAAAAATACCAACAGGAGTTCACACCATCTGACATCATGGATGGTGATGATGGTAACACAATCCCAAACACACTTGCTGCTGTTGAAATCAACTTTGTAAACTTTACTAATAACCAGCAAATGAATTTAAAAAATAATGAGAAGTTACCAGATTACATTACATTTGTTTGTTTTTGATTGGGATTTGGAGTGTAACATGACTTTTCCAAGTCTGGACAAACTGTATCAATTACAGAGACTGAAATATCAATGTTATTGTAAACTCTACTAAGTAGAACAAAAGTTTACACACAATTTAGAAATTATCCTATATATTGTTAAAAAATAAATACATTTATGAGCCAAATCATGACACAGCAAAACAGACTGTCTCACGCTGACATGTTGGTAGATTTATGAATTTCCAACACAAAGTGAAGACATGTAGATAAAAATGGAGTTCAACCTCACCTGTGACACTGTCTCTGCTTTCTTTGCTTGACAAACCTAGAAACTAAACAGCCTTTTCGCCGAGAGATTCCTCTAGAGGTAAGTAACTTTCAGTTTCATTTTCCTGAAATCAAACCGAGGTGCCCTCCCACTCCAGTTAACCCTTTGTGAGCTGAGCCAAACCAGTCAGACTGCATCAGATTGAAATGACTTGACTCAGGATGTTGTTGTGACAGAAATGTTGGCCTGTCTGACACTTTCCCAGCTGAATCTGTGGAACTTCAACTGTGGTGAGAGTTCAGAGGTAAAGTCTGTGTGCATCTGAATGTTCAGCCTCTTGAAGGAGGGAGGCCATGGTCTTCAGGTGTACAAACACGTGACTGATAGAAGGAGTATCGGGATGGGAGCGATTACAAGCTGAGACTTGAGTACATGGACAACAGAGACAACATCCACACCCAAGCAGGAAAACTTCAACTGGCTTCACACATTTTGTTACAGCCTGCTTTTGCTGGATTTTCTGAGGAATCAGTGTAAGGAAGTGTAATGAAGTGTAATGAGATTTCTCTGTATCCTGGGAGCCAAGTCCTTCTCTACTGGGAGCTTCTCAAATCATGACGCAGCAAAACAGACTGTGTCATGTTAACAACAAGCACTTTGAGTTGCAGAATTTGAGGTTCAATTCAAAATTTCAGATTCTAGTTTATCTTCATCTGTCCCTAATGACTATGACACAAATATTTATTATATCCCCCAATAAAAAAAGGTGCACAGGGTTTATGCTTTGTTAGCAGGATATCTTTACATGTTATATAAATCATCTGGCCAAAGGGGGGCCAGTGTCAGTGGGTGTAATGAACTTTTGGTAAAGAGCCAACATGGGGAACGGGCCTGTCGTGACCTCTGCACAGTCTTGTCATAATGTTATCAGCTAAGGAACATTCACACACAGGCAAAAACAGAAGAACCTCAAATGACCTCCTCTTTGATTTTCCTGGGTTCCTCATCTCATTTTTATGGGCAAAAGCAGATTTAGGTTCGTTATCATTTCATTTGCTGATGAGTGCTTTGCAAATCTGTCTTGAAAAGTCTTGCACAGGTGAAGGTGGTGTATTTACTTATTTATTTTTAGAATTACCAAGAAATTAACAATAACAAAAGAAAATAGGCCAAAATTACAGTGCAATTACAACTGCACTTATGCATTCATTGTATATTATGGTATATGACTTCTGATAATGCCTGTGTTTTAACCCCTCAGAGGGTTTTGTGACATTCTTCTACATGTTTTCTCAATTGTCATGTCATTTTTAGTCTATTCTATAGTCTAGCCTATATAGTCCAGCAGCTACGCGCAATATTTTGATGGAATCGTGCACTTCATGATACAAGCACCATTTTTCAAAATGGCTGCCATCTGCTGTGATTTTACCTGTAACTCAGGTTCTAGACCACCTAGGATCTTGATCCTGGTGACTAATCCTACATTTTCAAGGATGAGGAATACAGTGGTACTATTTACAACAGGCTAGCAACTACCTAACTACATATTTCTGGCATTCACTTAATTAAATAATAATAAAAACCATCAAAATATGTATTTTGGTAGAGTATACTGTACATGTTTTCTAAGATGTTGACAGATATGCCATGAAATGCATTTATGTTATGGCAATGACCAAAGTGGAACTCTACAGCAGTACAGAGACAGGATACATTTAGCCTAAAGGCATTTTAATAAAGCCAAAGAGCAAAAAAAGTGTGGCAACACAAAGTTATGTATAATGACACAGTCCACCACAGTAGCAAAGGGCAGTGCACTGAAATGCTGCCTTGGCATATTTGCATCTTCCACAACACCCCTTTCTGCAACCACAGCGGAGGAGGTCGCGACATGCCAGGCTTGCTTCTGGTAGTGTGGTCCAGTGAACTTCCCATCCACCTGTCAGAATCAGAATCAACTTTGTTGTCACATGACACATTTTACAGGTGTAAAAAAGTGGGTTAAATTATTCATTCATTCATTCATTCATTCATTGTGTGTCCTTCCTCTTCCACCCCCAGTCACCTGGGAAGGGGAGTTCAGGGACTGCAACCATGGCCTGTCCCCAGCAGTGACCAGCTTGGTAGGCTGCTCTCTTTGTATGTAGTGCTGCTTGTGTTGGGGGGGAGTCCATCAATCGTTCTACCTTTTTGGGTGAACAGCTGCTTCCATGATTCCTGGCTGCTGGTGTGGTCATACAGCAATACCACAAATCATTCAAGAGGCTCCATCCAGTCATCTACGGCGTCTGGTGTGGTAGCCAAGGTACAGAAGGCACAAGTCAAAGTTCTTCCATGTATCCCATGTCATCTTATTGTCCCTGCCTCCAAATGATGACACAGTGTCAAAACCAGTAAAGGCAAGCAGCATGATGAGTGCTGATTACCTGTTTCTCAGTAGCAAGGGATGTAACACAAGTTGAAAGGAAGGAGAACAGCTCAGCTTTGTTCTCATCAATATGTAGATACTCCGGCCAATTTCCAGGAATGGCACTGGATGGCTCAATGCGTCAACGAATTCCCTTCCCTCTCTTGCTGCATGTTTCAGCCTTCAGCGTTTCTGGTTAGCCAGACAATACCCCACAAGTCTCAACAAGAAAATATCATCCCTGAAGAATGACTGTTCCTTGTTCTCAAGGCTCTACATTGAATCACAGACATGTGATGGAAATCTAGATGAATTCTTTGAGCATGAAAACCAGGCATGTCCACCAGCACTGTCACAAATGGGCAAGCTGAGAACTGTTACCAAGTCGGACTTGATGGGCTGTTTGATGGACCTGGTTCCTTCACATGAAAATGCATCCATTCCCACTGTCCAGGTCATCATTCCTGATGGGGCTGCTATCATGAACATGCTGCAAAGACATTTTCAGATTATGCACAGCAAGTGTTCTTGCCATACATCCAGTCTCAGCTGGGGCATGTCTGCAGAGTCGACGATGGGAAGGACGTGTGTGTGCTAGCGTGTGTTCCTGTAGCCCCTTCATCCTTCATCATCCTTCATCAGTTATTATGAGACAACAGTCAAGTAAGTTTTTGTGCCCGGGTGTGAATGTGTGTGCAGTCCTCTTTTATTTTTTTACAACTCCTCACACATCTCAGTTTCCTTGCATCTGTCAGGCCCCTGAATAAGAGAAGAAGGGCCACTGTGTGTTGTAGTGCAGGCTCCAGCCATGCTGACCAGAAAATAAATTGGAAAAGAAAAAAGAAAAAAAAAATACATTAACAATATTAATTACAAGAAAACTATGTTTCCAATTATTATAAATCAATATTTAAGAAAAGCACCAGAAAATGAATTTTCTGCCGTCCGGGACGTTTCAGCTACAGCAGCGCCTCACCTGGTTCTTCTGTTCTCTGTGTCTCTCTGTCCATTAAGAATTATGCACGTGACACCTGGAACTGACAACTCTTCAGCGACTGCTGCCCTCCTACAATTTGACCCCAGACTTTCCTCTCAAATGCACACTTCACCTGTCTTTATTCATGCGCACTTTCCAACACCCAAAATCACATCTAGATACAGATATTTATCTGTCTTGTTCACACGTTCATGCAGACACACTACAGAACATCTTAAACCAGTTTCAGCTCTCCCTGCTGAAATGTGGCTCTTTGAAACTTGAGCAAATTCACTTTAGTTCTTTTCAAAATCAGTATTTAAAATTAAATGCAAGAAGATTGCCATAGCACTGCCACAAAATTAGACCTGAAAAGGAGCAGGGTTAATGTTTGCTGGCAAACATACACAGAACATGCTTTATGACTTGTCATCTTTTTTTGGACTGTTTACTCTTTAAGCGGCTTCCTGCTCCTGGTTTGTGGCTGCAGAGGAACGAGGAGCAGCTGTCAGTCAAACAGCAGCTTGACCCGCCTCCTCCTGTCCTGGAGCTGCCGCCACACCTCAGCCTGTGTTGTAGTCGGCCCGCGGCAGATAATATGGCTGATTACACTTTGGAGTCAGTGGGTTAGTAATCATCTTCATCATCATCATCTTCATCATCATTCACACGTGTACATTATTGTGGAGTGTATTCACAGTTTGCCTTTTCACTTCCTCTGTATGTGTGTGTGTGTGTGTGTGTGTTTATGTGTGTGTGCAGGTGCCAGGGTGTTGAAACATTTCAGTTCAGACACATATCAGGAACCATCAGCCTTCTCAAACCACTTGTTTTATAAAGTGTTCTGGACTGACTTGAGGGGCCCACCGCAACATCAGACTGTCAAACGGCGAGCCCACTAAGACCTTTCAGCTGCGTGCGAGTCCACATGCTGATGCTGACTGCACTCAGACACAGACATTTTTCATCAGCACCTTAAAGGCACACTCCTCCAAGAGCCTTCATCGGGGTGCAGCCTGCACCCTTTTGAATATTTTTTCCAGGGAACAGTGTGCCTCGGATTTTTTTAAATTTGCTGTCATATTCTACACAGGATATTTATTTAAGGACACAAACTTTAATATGTTTTCCCATGTTTTTGTACAGTTTGCTTCAGAAATTGAGGCCTTCTATGAAAATCAAGGAGTGTGCCTTTAATAACTTAATTTGATAGTTTGGGTTCTTCCGTTTAGTGGTATATTGTGGTCAACAGGCGCTTCACCAGCACACTTCTTCTCCAAAATGACTGAAATGGGTTTGGACCAGCAAACAAAACGATGTTGAGCTGAAAAAATGTTCTGGACACACAGCATCATAGGTTTGTTTGGGATTTGTTATTCATGCTGTTTTTCAGCCCTCTTGCTTGCTGGCTGGTGGAACTACTTTATCTCTGTATTACTACGCAGTAGCACACCCCTTACCACTGTATGCTTATTTACACACCTGCAAGATGAAGCTGTTGCATTACGATACAGAGACTAAAGTCGTTTCCTCCAGTTATCAAGCGAGAGATCTGGAGAAGAGCGCTGAACTCTGTGTGAAATTGTGTTGTTTGCTGGTCCAGATCCACTTCATTCATACTGGAGAAGAAAAAGTCCTGATGAAGCGTTTGTTCTCACAACAGGGAGGGAACTGACGGCTCAGATCTGGAGGATCTATACTCATCTGGACAGTGTTGGGGGTAACGCGTTACAAAAGCAACTGTAATGTGTTACAAAAGTAACGTGTTACAGTAACTTATTACTTTTAGCAGTAATGAAGTAATATAACACGTTACAATGGAATTTTGGTAATATTATTACAGTTACTGTGTCAAATAATGTGTTACAAGCAGAAATTAAGCGTTTAAGTGTTTATTATTGTCTTTGTTATTTATTTTAAAGAATCACCCACACCATGCGTCATTTCGCCACCTGATAAATTATCCCAGAACTGGAAGAATTGCGCTGTGGTGATGTGATGGGAGAGATGGCGGCAGAGCATGCTGAAGAGTCAGACTTAACATTTGAGAAATGGATATACTCCCATTATTTTCAATTTATCAAAGAAAAGGAGAAGAACATAATAGTCAAGTGCAATTTATGTGCAGGGAAGCCGAGGGAGCTCTCCACAGTGAAAAATAGCACAAGCAACTTGAAAAAACACCTGGAGAGGGTTCACGCTAACGTCAAGCTAACTGAGAGACATGACGTTGCTAGCAAGCAGAAGAGAAAGGCTGAGGGCGAGAGGGCGAGCAAGACCAAGCAAAAGCAACAAAAGGTAGATTTCTCCGAACCTGCCGTGAAGATGCTTCAACCCCAAGAAGTGAGGAGGCTTGTGGCTGAGTATGTTGTCGAAGATATGCAGCCTCTGTCCAGAGTAGAATCGCCAGCTTTTAGAAAGCTTGTCAGCAAAATTCCCGTGAAAGCCGCTAATCAGGTAAGCTATTGTTGCCAAAATAGCCTATAATATAAAACCTTGGCATATCATGATCTTAATGCCTAGCTTATATCTTTTTAATTTTTCAGTATGTTCTACCGGACAGAATGACATTCACCAAAGAGTTGGATAAATCATATGCTTTAATGGAAAAGGAGCTGAAGAAAACAATTGAAGCGCAGGAGTATGAATCAACAACAGCAGATACACTACTCACAAAAAGTTAGGGATATTTAGCTTTCGAGTGAAATTTCAGGATGAACCTAAAATGCATTCTAACCTTTACAGGTGAACTTAATGTGACCTTCTGTAAACTTTTGAATGTACATGTCCAACTGTTCAATGTTTCAGTACTTTTTGCACAAGTTGCTGTTCTCTAACAAGGAGTTTAACGGCAAAATTCACATCAGGTGTTTGATACTCCAGCTCATCGAGGTCGTATCATTAGGGAACGGCTGCTGGAGACTGGGGTACCTTAAATGGAGTGGCCTGCACTTTCTCAGACCTGAATCCCATAGAAAACCTATGGGATCAGCTGAGTCGCCGTGTAGAGGCTCGGAGCTCTGTACCCCAGAACCTCAATGTCCTGAGGGCCGCCCTTCAAGAAGAGTGGGATGCCATGCCTCAGCAGACAATAAGTCGACTTGTGAACAGCATGAGACGTCGCTGTCAAGCTGTAATTGATGCTCAAGGGCACATGACAAGTTATTGACACAGACATTTTTTGTTGTGGTATATCCACCACTGTTGTTGGCTTTTGTTTCAAGAAATTGTTTGAGATGAGGAAATCACCAGTGTATGCTTCTACTTAAATGCCCTACTTTCATGATATAATATCACTGTAGCGTGAACATTTTACATTTTCCGTAAATTTCACCCAAAAGCCAAATATCCATAAATTTTTGTGAGTAGTGTATATGGACTGCAAACAACAAAAGTTTCATCGGGGTTCGACGCTGTTACCTTGAAACGAGAGAGGGCGGCTATAGTTTGTAAGCGATTCAGGGGGCAACACACGTACAACGCAATTGCGACAGAGCTAGAGGACTTTTTTCCCAATATGGACTAATCAACAATAAAGTGACTGCATGTATGACAGACAATGGGAGTAACTTCGTGAAGGCATTCAAGGAGCATCAGCAGCAGCGAGTGAATTCAGAGTCGGAGGAGGAAAATGAGGAGGTTGATGATGATGGTGAGGTGTCCTTTACAGACCTCCACAGTGTGCTCACCACCACTGAAGATGACGTTAACGTGACTTATGTGTTGCCTCCCCACTATAGATGCGCAGCCCATACCCTTAATCTAATTGTGAACAACGAGGTTGATAAATGGCTTGCGTCCAATTCAGAGTCGAGGCTTATGTATCGTACTGCAACAGGCAAATGTTCAGCACTGTGGATGAAGGCCAGCCGCCCTACAGTTGCATCGGAGTGCTTGGAAGAGGTCAGTGCTAAACAGCTGATTATCCCCACGGTAACATGGTGGAACTCATTCCATGACGCCTACGCACGGATCATAGAAATGCCCCTAGCTGACATCAATAACCTCTGCTCACAGCTTCAGATCAAACGTATGAACGATAGGGAGTACCAGTTTCTCAAAGAATAAAGTTCCATTATGAAGCCCTTTGGACTTATTGTTTGTGTTGTTCACATGCTCTGTTTCAGTGCAGGATATAGACTATATTGTTTTGCAAAATATGCACTTTTTGGTGGTGTACTTTTATTTTCATTGTTGAAATAATAGGCCATGTGTGTGTTTCATATGTCCAGATCTTAGTTCTTTGTGACAATGTCGGACTGAAATGAGCCATATTTTGTAATGATGAGTTATTTGTGTTGTTAGTCTTTTTCTTATTGCTGTTTCAGCGCAATTAAAATATAGGCCTAAACTGTAAAGTATTGTTTTACAAAAAATGTCCTATCTCATGTCGCACGTTTATTTTCATTGTTGAAATAATATAGGCTTGCTGAGTCTTAGTTCTTTGTGAAGTGTCCATGTATGACTGAAGTTAGAAATTAGCCACATTTGGTATTGTTTATTATTTTATTTTCATTTTTTTAAATCAAATCACATGTATTATGGCTTGTTCCTCCGTAAGCCTAATAAAAATGGAATTGAAAAGAGATTTTGTCTTGTCATTATAGGCTACATTATAGAAGCGTCTAGGTGTATGATAGGCCTAAAATATTTGTTACACTTTGATTCTTTATCTGCCTGCCCATTATGTCCAAGACCATTCGTTTATTTTAAAATGTTTAGGTTATAAAAAAAAAAAAAATGTATATTTGTAAAAAAAAAAAAAAATATATGTATGGTGCAAAATTATTTTTATTTTAAAATCTTAACTGTCAGTTGAGTGGGCCTATTGTAGGGCCGGTTGTAACATAAAAGTAGTGTAATCAGTAATGCGTTACTCTGCAAATAAAGTAATATTGTAAAGTAACTTACTACTTCCAAATCAAAGTAACAAGTAATATGTAATATATTACATTTTGAAAGTAACTTGCCCAACATTGCATATGGAGCAATAAATAACACTGTATGGATAAGAACCTACACTATCACTGTAATCATTTTTAATTCTTCACAATAATTTGGCGAGTACAGCACAAAATGTTGTTGGTGGTTAGTTGCTATGGTGACAACACAAGCCAACAGGACCGTAAAGTGTTCAAGTTCAGCCCTCTATCTCAAAATGAATATTTTCTCTGGATCGGCGAGTGGTTTTGGATAATGTATTTTTCTAGTTGTAATTAATGCTCCTGAACCTTGAAAAGCAGAGTTAACAGATATTTGTTAAGAGATAAGCAGCAACATGAAGGCCTAATCTTGTGTCAGCACTGAAAAAAAGACACATGAAACACACAAGTCCATATCGTCTGAATCTTTACGGGTCACACCAAACGAAAGGAGAGGATCAAAGTATGTCCAACATTGACTTTAGTTTTAATAACTGACTTAGTGACCATGAAGCTAAGAAAGCTGTAAGCAGAGATTGTAAATTATTCAGTATACCTTTTGCATGTTGATAAGAAGCACAATGAATTGCATAGGACAGAAATCATATAATTTCCATAAGTGGTGGAAATAAAGACACATGAAACACATAAGTGCATGGCATCAGAATTTTTTTTTTTTTTTCATCATGTATTTATTTGGCATGCATAAATACTTGAGAAATATGCAGAATTCAGAAATATGTTTCCTCCCCCCTTAGAACATCCATCTATTCTACCATCTATCAGCTTCTAAATCTTTACTCTTTACATGAAATTAAAGGACAGGATAAACTTTGTGTCCAAGATTGAGTCAGGACATGATGGTGTGTAAAATAAAAATGTACCATTTTATAATAAGGCTATCCTTATGAATGGTCGATAATTTGGTTATTAATTAGGTTGTAAACACTTCATAAATCATTAAGAAACTGTTACAAACAAGTAATAACAACAACAGTGAAAAATCAAACATAAAACACAGAAAACCAAAAAGTTACCAGGTAATCTAAAGGACAGCATAAAGTAGAATAGAACAGGTATTTCCAAAAAAGTGCAGAACAGAGAAAACATCGGAATCTGGAGGGAAAAACGTAGACGCCAGACACTGAACATGAGCTCCCGTTGAATATTTAATTTATCCTCACCAACGTTTCAGCTGAGCATGGTTTAATTACACTGATTAAATGGGAGCTCATGTTGAGTATACACATTCTACTTTTTCATCCAGTTGTAACAGGTAATTTAAGCTGTTAATATCTACAGATCTATATGTTTTTCAGAATATGTAAGACAACAGCGTGTTACTCTCAAAACTGTAGAGTAGGAGAGATCTTGTATGTAAAAACATACAAAGAAATCTGTCCTGATTAATTAAAACTGAACTCATCATCTGTGTTTGACAAGAGTGATCGTCAGGGGGGCAGGATCAAAAAAGCCAGGGCTTAAGAATGGGTAGATCTTATCAGTGAAGGAGCAGCCAGAGAAAGAGTAGATCAGAGTCCCGGCCCTCACATCATAGAGAGACACCAGTCCGTCGTCATAATCTACAAAGACCCCAATTTTCTCAGGCCTCTGCCTCAGAGAGAGAGGAACCTTGGTCCTATCTACAACCCAGCACTTATTTCCACGTCTCTGACTTATGATCCAGTATCCATCCCTGGGGCTGTATGAGATATTTCCCTTCCTGCTGATTGACTTTCTGACCACTCCAACATCCCAATCATCTCCTTTCATCTGAACCTCAAAGTAGAATCTCCCTGAAGAGAAACCTTCTCTTCCCAGGACATTGATACACAGATCAAACCTCTCTGGGTTGTCGGGAAGATCCTGACGTGTGTCTCCACATCTCACTTGTTTCCCGTCCTCAGACAGGATGAGGTAAGGGTGTGCTGTGTTTGGGTCAAGGGTCACATCCACTGCATACAGCTGCTGGATCCTCCTCAGCCTAAAGTCTTCTGGCAGCTTCTGCAGATCTTCTTTAGTCTTCACTATGTGTTGAAGCAGAGTCTTCATCTCTTTAGTGGTTGTCTCCTCCAGCTGAAGCACAGCTGTCCTCACCGTCTCCACACACTGATGTGTGCGGACACTGATGCCAGACCAGTTCTTGGTGCGTGGAGAGGAGGAGACGGATGGGAAGCTCTGGAGGAGCTGGAGCTGGTCTTCAGTGAGGGAGAGACGCTCCAGCTCAGAGCTTGTCCTCTGGAGCTCAGTGATTTCCTCCTCCAGCTCTTTGATGAAGCCCTCAGCCTGTTTCTGTGCTGCTCTCTGCCTCTCTTCAATCACCTCCATCAGCTCAGCCTGCTGTCTCTGGATGGAGGCCACCAGAGCAGTGAAGACCTCAGCAGTTTTAGCTAGCTCTTCATCTGTGTCCTTCTTGTTGAGCTGCACTGATGCTTTCATCTCCTCAACCTTCTCCTGTCGTTCTTGTATCATCTTCTGTACTTTTGACTTTTTCCACTTCAGCTGCGCCTTTATCTCTTCATACTCTTCCTCTAAAGGAACTGTATCATGAGTCTCATGTTCTGTACACATGAGACAAACACACAGTTGGTCGGTCCTGCAGAAGAGCTTTAACATCTTGTCATGTTTCTTACACATCCTGTCCTCCAGGTTCTCCACAGGATCGATGAGCTTGTGTCTCTTCAGGGTTGCGACTCTCTGATGAGGCTCCAGGTGAGTCTCACAATAAGAGGCCAAACACACCAGGCAGGACTTCAAGGCCTTCAGTTTAGTGCCAGGACAGAAGTCACAGGGCACCTCCACTGGTTTGACAGGTTTCTGCTGCTGGATGTTGGAACTTGCAGCTTTAACATCAACAGACTTCCTGAACTGAGCCACCATTTCAGAGACCAAAGTATTGACAAAGAGGTCTGGCTTATTCACAAATGGCTTTTTGCACATTGGACATTCACACTTGTCACTGTTGTCCCAACATTTGGTGATACAGGCTTTACAGAAGTTGTGTCCACATGGAGTAGAGACAGGCTCAGTGAAAACTTCCAGACAGATGGAGCACAGGAACTGCTCTTCAGACAGGAGACTGCAGGCTGAGGCCATTTCTACTGGAGAAGGGAGGAAGAGGAGGAAGAATTTTTAATATATCATGCATTGTTTCATCACATCATTGTGTTGTGTAAAGGTAAAGAGTATGTCAAAATGCTTTGTGTATACTATTTGATATTATGATTAAAAAAAAATAAAAAATACAGCACAAAAATAAGGCACAACTGATATTACTTGAGTGAGTCTTGGTCCATTACTCTCTTTTGCATTACGGTACTTATCAAAAAATCAAAAAACAAAAAACAAACAAACAAAAAAAAAAACAAATCTAACAATGATTCATTATAATTGCTCTGATTTTCTTTTATCCATAGCAGAACTCCAAAACAAACTTACCCTTCTGGGATGCTAAAATTTAGTCAGCCGACTTTATAAAAAACAAAATGATGAATGACGATCAATGAAGTGTTATATTTCATTAATTTTAACGAGTAAATTCATGTCATGTGAATCTTTAACATGAGTGACTAAGTAATTTCGGAACATGTAAATCAACAACAGCTCATGTGCCAGAAGTAAAGTTAATTAAAACAAACAAACAAAAAAGAAAACCTGTTATATTTCACCTGTAAGATGAAGGAGACTGTCTCTGCTTTGCTCTCTTTGTTTTTTAAGGTAAAACTTTGAAACTAAACAATGTTTTGCTGGACAGATTTCCGTACAGTCAATTAACTTTCAGTTTCATTTCAATGACATGAGCCTGAGTTGCCACTCCCACTGAGGTTAACCCCTTAATGGCTGATGCTTAGCAAAAATGTCACAGTTCAGTGAATCAGGGTTGAACTGTACAAAGTCAGAAATTAGTAGGGAGCACTTCATTAACACAAAATGTATTTTGAGTCTTGATGTGCTTAGGCCAATCAATGCAATTTATGTTCCACACACTGGCCATATAGAACCAAGAGGCTTGCAGGGATGCATTTTTTCCTAGGATGGTGAAGGTATGGCCTAATTAACTTACATTCATTCTCTACAGTCTTCCCCTAATCTTAGCCATAACCAATTTATGGCCAGCCCTAACCTTAACATAACCCTAACCTAACACATTCAGTTTCTTGCTGAAAGAAACCACTTAGAACCACACTGAAGACAGAGACCTCCAGAAGACAGAGACTGAGAACCTGACGCCTGAAAATAAGAGCAGAATAGTTCTGGGTAGACTCAGTAACCTCATGGTCCTATCAGTCCAATTTTGTACGTATGCAGCCCACCTGAGTCTTACTTGGAGACAAAGCACACAGAAAAGGTGGCCTCAGGGTGTCAAAGGCCTTAAGTGTGAATCAGTCTTCTAATGGAGGCTGACTCCACTCACACACCCAGTCCATACTACATCACATGTAAAATCTCTAATTTCCCCTTCCACTTGGGCATTTTCAACCAATCACTGCCCTCCAAATTAACAACCTCCAGTCCAGCTTAGGTGAGTAGTGACGTTTCAACAGGAACACTGGCATAACCAGTAACCTAAATCCTAAATCTACAGTTTAAGAACCTAATGACAGTACTTCGAATCTAGCTTAAACCCTTAAGTATAGCTAATCAATCTAATATCTAAACTTAACAATGCTAACACCGGAGGCAATTGAAGAAGTTCTGAGTTGAGATATCTTAAAGACCTCCTCTACCAGCAAAATACATCAACTGGCAACAAATAATACAGTCAGCTGAGCATAGAACATTAACTGGGATTTGATCAGCCCAGCTGGCCTCCAAAGGATGTCCGGCTAGTGTGTAAATGGCCATTGTGACACTACTGATGAAATGTTCCTTGCTCAACACTTATATAAAATAGGAGCAACCCACAAACAAAATTAACTAAAACAAGCCAGTAACCACTAAAACTAATTTGCACAGACTAAAAGATAATCATTCCAAACCGTCATTGTTTGATTTTCCCATCAGATTCATCAATTATATCTTGCATAAGCAGCCATTTTATTCAAAACCAAGTCTAAACCAATCCAGACCCTAATCTTAAAATTTCAAATAGGATTAAAAGAACACACTGTACCTTAACCACAACCTGACCCTAATCTTAACCAGACTAAATCATTCTTAAACGAGGCCCAAACCAACCAAAACCTGACCCTAATCTTTACCAATATCAGACCCTTAATAATTCTTAAACTCGATCGAGGCCTTAACCACTTTGCAAGAGGATTAAAATAACACATTCTCAACATAACCTGACCCTAACCTTAACCAAACTTTAAAAATAACCACAGCTTGTTTGTTAACGAATATTAGCTTGCTTGGGTAGGCTGAGTTAAAGCCGTATTGATTGGCCCATCCACCATCCTGCCAGCCTCGTTACGCAGACTGTGTCGCTCTGTTGACACTACATCAGAGTGCTATTCTTTACAGGATCACTAGAAGTCATCTAACTCTAAAATGTTACTATAGGTAGAAATAAGCTGCTGTGCAAACACAGTCTCCAGAATATCTTTTTTTGTATTTTGTCAACTAGTGTGTCAGGGCCTATGACATGTGGACTTAGCTGTCATACTTGATGCTTCTTCCATAATCACCTGCAGACATTGCACTAGTTCTTGAAAGATAGCATTTTTTGATTGTTTGGGGTCAAATGTTGGCTAAGACTTGGCAAGAATATATTTAACCAGAACACTAAATCTGAAACAGTGCTGACTTTGAGAGATAGAATATGTCTTTTAGTCTGAGCCTGGTGTCAAACTGCTGTCAGTCACAACAATATTTCTGCTGGCCCTGATATTGTCTAAGAGAGTGAGTGTCCACCATCCACCCCAACTCTGTACTAGTGTCACAGAGTGTCACAAGATTTTTTTTTTTTTAGGTGTTCTACTCTCCTGTCCATGCAGGGAGTTGGAGAAGTTGCATTGTCTGTGGTTGGTGCATACCTTAGCGTACTATGAGGAGTTCACAGCAAGGCTGAGATGCACACAATGGATGTGTGCTGTGGTTGTGTGCTACAGGGACAAGACCCTGTCAAAACAGGGGTTCACTCCTTGGCTTTGTGATGGCATTTTACAAGCTTTTGGGTCATTGGATCAGAAACCAACCAGTGGCATTAAACAGTGACACAAATGTGGAGATTTTTATTTGCACATTTGTGCAGTTGATGCTCTGTTGGGTCAGCAGTTTGTATGTGTTGGATGGATCTTTCTCTGGGTCTAAGAGCACTTCTAAGACAGAGAGCCTGTGATGACGAGGATGGACAGTGGTGGTGTCTTACATTTTTGTGACACTGATCAACTATATTATCAGATGCAGAACCTTGGAGATGTTTTTATACTGTTGCTAGAGACATGTTGAGACCTAAAGCAGCAAAATGCAAACACAATCTTCACCGAACTTTTGTCATTTATATAGCAGTTATGAACTTTAAGATTTGGTGGCATGTGCCTTTACCTGCTAAGGACCCATAGTATCAGTGTGTTGAAGCTGAATGGAGAGTGATGTAACATTTAACTGTTGACCGCAGTGCTGAGATATAGGAGTTTCACTGTAGTGGAGCCAGTGACTTTACTCAAATTTACCACTAGATGGAGCAATCTGCACATGTTTCAAACAACGATCCGCCCTCACCTGCAGCTGCACTGAACTTGGTGTGTGTGCAAGTGTTGGTGTATGTGTGTGCACATGAGTGTATGGGTCGCCATGACTACCACTAAAGACAATTCTCCCAAATGGAAAAAAAGCTCTCTGATTGTCCTGTATTAGTTTTTCAGGGAACAGAAGAAAACAAAGAGAGAACCCATAAAAACAAGCACAGCAATGCCAAATATAGATCACTTTGTCTTTATCACACTGTCAGCCAAAATCTGACTTTTTTAACATACACACTTATGAGAAAAGACTTTGAACTCGTTGTTAGTGTAGTTATCCTGGACTTTGCATGGAATAAAAATAGCAGGACTTTGTCCACCACATTTGTTTAGATCATCGTTGAGATCGTCATTTTGTCTTGTGATTTGTGTTGCAGCATGTATTATTGCATGTATATAATCAGTGTCTGTTTTTCTGTGTATGCCTGCATGTACAAAACATCATTATTAATCAATCAATCAATCAATCAATCAATCAATCAATCAATCAGTGTGTTCAAAAAATGAGTAAAAGATGTGATATTATTTAGTACAGGATAAAAATGGTGCAAAGTGGCAGACACACGCTCACTAACACCAAGGCACGAGTTTTTCGGCATATAGCATCAGCAAGGAAGTTAATGGGCACGGTAACCATGGTGACGGAATTCTAAACTTGTTTATGAAGTTTCACTCGGACTAGTGCGGAGAAACACTGGGTACTTGTAGAGCAACTGAACTGAATGAACCAACTATTTGCAAGCTAACCGTTTTTCACGCCCTTACTCAGGAACCAACAAACACAACTTCTTTTCATAGGCGTCTAACACAGGGAGCTTTTGGATTCAGTGGGTCTTTCTACAGCCTATATAGCTGCCACGATGTGCAGTGAAGTGGAACAGATAGTTTGATATTTTGCTGAAGTGGCGTTAGGGCATGGCACATTGTTCTGTGTAGGTCAGCGGGAAGAACCTGAGGGTTGTGTTGAGTTGATTCAACACAGGAGCTGAATCCCACTGTGGCCACTCACACTGACAACACACGCATCAGTGTGTGACACATGTTGAGTCGACCAGCGCACTGCTATCTATGGTGCAGGAATTTTCATCATGCCTTAAGCATTTGAAATAAAATAGCAACTGTAGGTGAAACAAGCACTGTAAGACTGGTTGGCAGGGGAAAGCCAGCCTGTTTGCCCACTGCAGCTTGAAGCCTGGCCTGCCAAGAAGTCCACTGGCACAGGGAGCCACTCCGCACATGCAGCCTCCCCCTCCCCTTCTACACACTGTACAGCATTGTAAGGACGTTTCCCCCTCCAAGTTGTTTTTTTTTTTTTGTTTTTTTTCACTCTCTGTGCTGTGTGTATATGTGTGAGAGCTGGAGTTTTCCCTTCATTATTACACCAGCAGCTGTCTAGGGGCATGAGGTGGCCCCAGAATGCATCACCTCACTCTGTAAACACACTGTCACGTTTAAAAGGCGGGTCGTGGAATGGGGCGCAGTGATGTTAGCATGAGGATTTTCAGTAAATGAACACAGGAACATTTTTGACCTGATTAAATAAAATAATAATAATAATAATAATAATAATAATAGAAGGATTGTTGTGACAGTTTAATAATTGTCTTTTTCTAAAAAACTTCGGTAGTCTGTGTCTTTCTTTAGCGGTGAAGAGTAACCTTTTTGCCTTGCCATAAGGTTTTGGTCTGTTACATTTCTTTGCTGGCCTCTGCTCCACTCTGTTGTAATCAGCTCTAATTTGATTTAATCTATAGTATTATTGCACTCTTCAAATGCTCTGTTCAACTCTACTCAAATCCACTCTCATCAAGTCTCCTCCGCGATGCTCTTTCTTTGTAGTAAATACCAACCTGCAGTCGAAGCGGGTGGCATGTACAGTGGCATTCCTTCAGACTAGCTTTCTAATCCTGGTCATTCAACTTCTGACATTTTCCTTTGCGGCCCTGTGCCAGAGCAGGCCTGATATACAGATAATGTTTCTGCCGGATCCAACTTAAGCTGTTTTGTAGCTTAGTATCTGCGGTTTGGGAGTGATTTTAGAGAGCTGGGGATTACAGTAACACCAGAGAGGGGAGGAGAGGTGTAATTGACAGCTGATCTTCCATGTATAGCAAATTCTTCAAATAGTAATGCGTTTGCTAGCAAATTCTAGAAAAAGCACACCGGCAGTAGTGAACTGTACAAGGTCAAAAATACATTTGGAAGAATGGAGAAATCGGCCTTTCTGGAAATATACAGTAGCTGTGTGGAATTACAAGGATACTGCAAGTCACTTATACTGTGAAGAACTACTACTGTGGTTGCTGTCACTATTATTAACAATTCTATTTTACATCACCACTTTTCCGAGCATAAAGCAGAAACGGTGAAAACATGGGTGTTATCAAAACACCAAGGGTGACCCAGTGTTCAAGGTCTTGCTCTGTGTTGTGTGTTAACTGGGAGTGTGTGAGTTGAAACAGTGATGATGAATACATGGGGGGAGCTCCCTGGTTTTCTGGCACCGAACACATCACCACAAGCCACACAGCTGTGGGACACTCTTCCTCAGGGGCCCTCCCTCTCTCTGCTGCCCTCCCCCCCACATCCCTCCCGTCGCCCATCCGTTCCTAGAAGCATTACCTCACAGCACATTAGGCAGCGCCGGAGGTGTCACCTGGGGACTGTGTTTGTGTGCGTCTGAGTATCTGTGCGCGCGTGCTCGTGCTCGTGCAAAGCAAGAGAGGGAGAGAGGGGGACAGAAACAGAGAACGTGTGTTACTGAAACATTTCTGTTATAATGTGACATTTAAACAGCTTAGGGTGGAGTGCGCAGACTTAATCTTTCTCTCTCTCTCTCTCTCTCCCTCTCTTCTGTCTCACTTCCTCTCACTTTTCTCGCTATTTGCAAAGCCACAAACATTCATGTGTAATTAAGGACTCTCTGCTAAACGTGGATGCATCTGCTGCAGTCATTACTTGCGCTGTTACTTGCGACATTTAGTATGTTTTCAGTAATCTCACAAGTCAGATTTTAATATTCCACTTTGGGTTAAGACTATATATCCTCCGACTGTTTTGCCCTCTTTTTGGTTTGACACATTTAAGGTTTGTGATATTTGCCCTAAAGTGGGCGGTTCGCTTTGCCACAGAAGTAAAGCAGAAGACATGGGATTTAAAAAGTAAAACATGCCAGCCTTGCAACACTATGGGCTTAACAGTGAATGTATGTGTCCATTGGAAGTCGGGGAAGCAACTCTATTCACAGTATTGAACAGCAGGACACAATAGCAATAGTTCAGGGTCAGCACATTGCTCATGAGCAATAACCAGGAAAACTAGTCTTTCATTTTATTTCTATCGCCAGCACAATGGCTGGGTAATTCATAGGTTCATCAGTTTGACTTGACGAGGGTGTATAACAGCATCATGAATGGAATCTATGGACTAGATGAAACTTGAAAGAACAATTAGCCTTTCAAAATCTTATTGTAAACATCAGCAAAGTAGCAGTGACATGTTGAGTAATACAAATACAAATCATATCACACAATAACCACATGGTGTATGACTCTAATGCAAGACTGGCGAAAAACAGCCCCATAGGTCTTTTGTACAGCAGCTTATTACGACCTTATAGTTAAGATTTACAGTTAAGCGACCTCTAGTGGTCCTGTAGATAATGACACTGTAGTGTAGTGTTAAAGGAGCGACAAAGTCTGTGTAAAGGCTTATTTATACTCCCTTTACATACGAAGATACATGTGTCTGTTTCAAATGATGCAACCGTCACTGCCCACATACTGCCATGTGTCCTTTATGTTGGCATGGATGTTAAACAATAAATCCACTAGAGGGCAGCTGTCTTAGTGTTGGAGGGTTGGAACAAATGACCTGTGTGGTTGTATGGGTTGGTGGACTTGCCCAATTCATGTCACTGTTCTGTGATGAATAGTCCATAACTAGAGAGCTAAACCATGCACTTGTGCTGCTGTTAGGGCAAAGGCATCATGCAGGGGCAAAAGAGTAGCTGCTGATTCTGAATGATTCAAATAACAAGTGGAGACACAGATTTCTTGTTTTTACTCCAGAAAAATTAAAAAATGCGACACCAGCCTACCAAACTGCTAATTTCCAACTGCTGGTCTTGGTTGTGGTGTTAAAAGCCAGTGATCTACACTGTTGGCCTGGTGAAATACACTGAATATTCTTGTTTATAGGGCAAAGTATAGGTGTTATCCTTTGAGAAGTCGCTGTTAACCAGACCATAAAATACAGAGGACATCTACTCAGTAGGTTATGACAGATGTTTGTCATCTAAACATCCTCAAAGCTGGGACATGTGAGAGCGCCTGTTTATACCATCGATCAAAATACTGTATAACAGCCATGATTAAAATCTCACTGCCTGCCTCGGCCCACCCACAGAGAATGAAGAAATTATTCAGAGTGATTTATCTTTCCCTTTCTTGCTATCTGTGTGTTACACACTCCTCATCTTCACTTCTCTCCCCATGGTGTCGACTGATGTTCCTGCAGCTCAGATGACTCCTCTCCAGGAGCCCTGCAGCTCGTCCCTCTGTGTTTTCTGTCTCTCTTTGTTCATAGTCTCGTCCTGTGTCCACTTTTGCTGCGATGAAAACTGATGTTTTAATGCAACATCTGTCACCAGTTAGATCAGGATGCATTTCTACCGCTTTCTCTGGACCTATCAGACATTTTGGGTATACTGTAAGGTGATTAAAAATTAAATACTTGCACAGACTCTTGCCATCTCACTGTTATGAAAGATGATAAGCCCTATATTGGCTCATTACTGGGCATGATCCATCACATCACAGGTTAGGACCTGATTAACTTTTTCCAACTCATTACAGTTGTCTGTGCACTGCAAAATCTCCCTCTTAGCAAGTCTCAATTTCACTATTAAAATCTTGTTTTTCTTTGAACAAGGCAAAAAAATGTCTGCCAGTGGGATGAGATCATTCTACATCCGAAAATTCTGGAAACAAGGTGATTAGCACTGGAAACACACAGCATTATCTCATGCCACTGACAGATACTAATTTATATGCCAGTCCTGGGTTACAGAACAAAACTTGAAATCAAAAATTTGATGGCTACTATGAGCCCAGAAGTGTCCAGGAGTGAGCAACAAGTCACACTCTTCTTCTTCTTCCATTCACAATGACGTCTGCAGTCAGTCTGCAGTTTTTATTTTCTTTTTATTACTGTGGGTGCAGGTTCATGTCAAAGTGCTGTGGGGTGTGTGTGCACGTGTGTGTAAGGGTGATTATGATGTCATGACGTCTGTTGGTGTTAGGGCTGAACCTGAGAAGCACACACACACACACACACACACACACACACACAGCTCCTGATAGATGACCCATCAGTGTGTGATGTGGGAAAACATGCTGTATTTCAGCAGCAACCACTTCAGACTTGCATGTCTGTGAGTTGAGAGGCAACTTCTATATGCTTGAGTGTATTCTGCACCTCTGTTTGTTTGTGTGAGCATATGTGTGTTTTTGGCCACAAGTGTTTGTGTTAGTATTTTTGCGCATGTTTAAAGAGCCTTCAAACTGTCTGTGTTTGTCCGGGGAGCTGTCTGGGTGACTTTGTGAGTATTTGCATCTCTGTGTGTATACACTGATGGGAACTACATGTAGGACACACACATGCACACATAAACATGCACATATGGAGCAGTCGGTCAGCGCACACTGGATTTTAACATGAGTGCAATGATCAAGGTTCCCATGCATCCAGGAAAACTTGGAAAACCCGGAAATTTATAGACTGCTTCTCTAATCATGGAAACACCTTTAAAATTCAAAAACTGATAAAAAATGTTCTGCAAATAGTTTGCATTACACATTTTTAGAAGCAGACTCAAGATAAGATAAGATAAGATAAGATAAGATAAGATAAGATAAGATAAGATAAGATGCACCAAAACTACTTGGTTAAGGTTGGGAAAGGCTGGATTTAGGCATTAAAACAACCTGGTAAGGGTAATGTAGCATGTAAAGGTATAGTCTACAGGTAATGTCTCTGGCAATCAGATCACTGCAGATCCACTGCATAGGGCTCATTATTGCCCAACACTTAGCACCACTCCTAACTTTAGACACCTGATAGCCAGCCGGAGGAGGCAATCCAACATTAGTAATCATCTTTGATTTATTAGCATGTGTGGTTAATCGTGATATTGCATCATGGGAATCTGTGTGAATGTTTGAAGCACTGACCTTGGTATTGATCTCTCCCACAAAGGCAGACTCCATGTGCCAAAACCTCTGGTCTGTATTATAGGAGCAGGGAGGGGAGGGGCAGAGGTGGGGAGGGACGAAAGAAAGAAAGAAAGAAAGACAGACAGAAAGAAAAAGATATTCATTTATCAGAAACTGCTGCTCAGACTCCTGTGATGAAAATTAATCCTTGAGTAACTTTATCACAAACGTCGGCACCTAAAAACCTTTTTTTGTTAGTGAAGAGGTTAACCTTGTCTGTCCTCCAGCAGCCACAAGACTGCAGCCTTCCCTCCCAAATGTTTTAGAGGTGAGTACACATAAGGAAAGACTAAACTTCCTCCAATAACTGTCTGGAGGGCGTAATCTCTTGTGTCCACTGATGGCTGCAAAGAAACCTTTTTTCTGAAATGATTGCTCTCAGGGTGGAGCAGTAGCACAGCAGTAATGCATCTTGAATGTTGTGTGTGCAATGAATAACTGTGATTCTAGCACAATTTTCAAAGCCACTTTTATCATTCTTTTTTTCCCCAAAAAAGTGTTATTTCATATATAGATGCCATGTTTCTAGATTTCTGGATGTTACTCCTGTTCAGTGTCACTTCCTGGCTCCAGACTTGCTGTAATCGCCCACATGCTGTATGTCTCTGTTATTCTACATTATTGTTGTTTGTACTGTTATTTGTTCATAAAAACATTTTCCCAAAGGTTTGGTGTGTTTTTTGCATGTTTGTATATAGTACAAGAATGTGCTGACAAAATGTATTTTGCAGTATGCCTTTTTGATAGGCTACATTAGAAAAAAAGCAAAACAAATAAACAAACAATATCTGAATCCCAAAATTGAAAACCGAACACCTAACCAACGAATGAATATCTGAACAGTAGAATATTTGAGTCCAGCCCTTATAATTTACATTTTATATTTATACAGGTGACCAGCAGGTTCCAGCTCAAAATCCAGGTGGAGGCCACTGGAGGCCCAGTGCAGTGCCTTGGGAGGTGGTATGATGCCTCTCTCTCTGACAGAGGCAATGTATCCCAGCTGGAGAAGAGGGCGGCTGTTGATGTTCCATGACTCCAACGATGCAAAGGTCAGGGTTTGCAAGCGTCACAACACGATCAGAAAGCAAATGGACAGCTGACACCTCAGTGGCACAAGGGGAGAGCATGCTGAAGCTGAAGGACAGGCTGGAAACCCGTGCATGGTTAGGCAAGGGCTTGGCACCACCACTTCCAGCAATGGTGCAAGGCAGACCCAAGGTACAGGAGAGAAATGATCCAAGCAGAGGTCCAACACCTGGAGGAGGAGCGAAGAGCAAGGGTGGCGGAGCTGGGATAACAAGGGGCCTGGACAAAGTGGGACCTGCCACAACAAAAGATCACATGGAGCGAACTAGTGACAGATAGGGAATGAGAGGATCCACTCTGTAGGTTATGTGGAGAGAGAGGCATGTTGGTGCATGCACTGGCAGGGTGCAAGACTACCCATAACCAGGGAAGATGCAGACTGCACCATGACAGGGTCCTCAGAACACTGGCTGAAATCATGGAGTAAAAAAGAAGGAAAAAGACGACAGATTCACCCAAAGGCAGCCGCAACCATCCAGTTCATCGGGGAGGGAGAAAAACCACAATCCTCCAAGAAGACAAACAAAAGCCTCCAGCAGACAGCCCAATCATGGGAGATGAGGGTGGACCTGGGAAGGAAACTACATTTTCCCCACGTCGTCCAAACATCCCTGAGGCCCGACGTTTTCATGTGGTCTGAGGAGGGAAAGAAGATCATCATGCTGGAGCTAACTCCCGTGGGGGGACGGGTGTGACGAGGCCCGGGAGAGGAAAGCCACCAAGTACCAGGACCTGGTCCAACAGTGCAGGGATAAAGGATGGCAGGCCTGGCTATTCCTCATCGAAGTCGGCTGCAGGCTTTCCAGCACAGTCTGTGCTGGAAAGCCTCTGGGAGGGAGAGCAAGGCAGCTGTGTGCAGGCTGGGGGAAGCAGCAGAGAGAGCATCTTGTTGGCTCTGAAACAGAGGGGAGGAGTTAAGCTGGAAGCCAGGAGGGGATGGGCAGTGATTGGCCACCACTGCCGACCTGCCGACCCTGTGGTTCAGGGTCGAACCATCTGGTGAAGGTCAGACACCACCTGATGACATCCTCTGCTGGCTGGAAGCCGCAGTCACAATAAGTGACTAAAGAGTTAGCATCTACAGTAGATATATCTAACAGTACTGGAACATGTTTTCCTATTTTGGTTATGGTTAGCATTTGTTTGATTGTGTAATATTTTTCATAGTGCTGTTTAGTCTGTGTATCACATGCTGCCAGTCCAGATATCCACTTGGTGTGGAGCAAATAACAATATCAATGATATATACAGTAGTAACAAAACATTCAAAACTTCAAAATTCCATTGTAGGGAGGAAAAAAATTATGGAACTGGGGGAAAGTAATATTCAGAGAAAAAAAACTCTGAATTTCTGAGATTAAAGTTGCAAATTTAAAAGAAAAAAAAACTTGGAAAAATAGTTTCTTCTACTATCTGATTAAGTAACAAGCATATAATTTGATTTTACATTTGTTTTTAGGCCAGAATCACAATATTATCATCAGCATCCAGACTTTGAAGAGATGTTGCCATGACTTGGGCCTAATCAGAGGAAAACAATATTGTGATTTTGGGCTAAAATCACCAGGATTTCCTTGTTACTAAATCCCATTGCAAAGTAGGATTTGATGAGGTCATCAACTGCAGGGAACATAGCAAGCAGCAGCAAAATGAAGCCATATGGCTCCCTGACCAAAAAAATAAAAGAAAACTATTTTTCCAAGTTTTTTTTTTTTCTTGAAAATTTGTGACCTTATAATCTCAGAACTTTTGAGTGTTTTTATCATTGATTTGTGAGTTTTTTTTTGGGTTCCACATTTTTTTTCCTTGCAATGGCACAAATACAACATCATACAACCAAAACTCAGGTGGAAATAAAAATGAGCTGCCTTTCACATAGTCAGTTTGTTACGAACCTTTAGTGCTTTTTTTTTTTTCATTCATATGCTTCAGTTACAGGACATGAAATCCACAATCACAGACAAACCTGTCGTACCCCACTGCATAACACACTGTCCCTATATCTTTCTTGACTTTCTTCCCAACTCTCTTTTCCGTGCTTGACACTCTGTCTGGTCTCCTTGTATCCCAGACATACACAAACATGCACCACACCCCACAAACCTCACCGCACATACACACACACACACACACACACACACTGGCTTTGCTGGCTGTGAAAGTCTGTGTATCTGTCGAGTGTTTAGTCTAGAATAACGCATCAGCTCACCAGAGCCGGCCAGCAGTCTCATAGCTTAAGTGTGTCAGTGTCGATCGCAGCCTCAAGGGCCCAGCTTGGACAGCCACACTGAGGACGGCCCGAAATACTGTATGTCCATCTCAAGCAGCAATTTCATCTTTGATTCTGTATTGCATGTGAAATACAAGTGATGGTGAGTGAAAATACTGCAGTTTGCATGTCACTTTGAAAAAAAGAAAAGAGGAATATATCTTGATGTGAGCTGAATAATTGGAGTCACATTGACAGCTTTAGTTTTTCCACGTGGTTTGAAGAAAAATACGATTCTGAGACTGAACTCAAGATTAAGGGAGAGATTCGGGATCTTTGCTTGGCTCTCCTTTTGATCGCCACTTCAAACGACTGAGACGGTTCCCTCACAATTGCATGCAAGTGCTTTCAAATGCTGATATTCTCACTATTGTTACCTCTTATGGAAATAAATTGAATGGCTTGCATTCAGTTTATAAGAGAAATTGCTTCAAGCCTCATTGAAAAACTGCTCTGATAAGGAATTTATCAACAAAAAAAGAAAAAAAAGAAAAACACCTGTTTGCTTTTTTGTCCCTGTCATAAGTAAGAAATTTAATGACCAAGAGATTTAAAAAAGAACCTTAAGTTACCACGCAGGACATTTTGGAGTCTGGTAGGGTGAGAGAGAGCAGGGGTGAGTTTCCCAAACAGATTTAGTGCCCTGATCTCTCCCTGTCTATTGTGACGTGGATGGAGGACTGAGGGTTTATAATGTTACTGAGCTTTTGGGAAAGTCACCTAGTGCACTCTTTCGCTTGGGAATTAAGGGAACAGGTGCGTTTCCAAAAAAAAAAAAAAAAAAAAAACCTGGCTTCTCAGTCTTTTTTAACATCCCAGTCCATGGTGATCCACAATCCAAAAACCAAATACTAAAATACCAGCTCCCAAAGCGGGATCCTTTATAGGTTCAAGGGAGTCCTAAGCAAAACGAATAAGTGTTTAGTTTCACGATTATTGATTCAAAGTACACAGTGAGCACAGTAATGCATGCATGCATATTCATACATTTGATTCTAAACCAGTGTTATTTCCCTCACTTCATTAATGATACTGGGAAATGATAAATATTATTGATATTGATCAGGCAAAAAAAAAAAAATCATTTCTACTGCCAGGCAGAATCCATTAGGCAGAGGCAGAGGAGTGATCCATCTGTCTGTCTCTCTCTCACCTCTCTTGTCCAGTTCAGTGAGAGCGTCCATCTGTGTGTGTCTCCTCAGAGCCAGCTCTAGGGTTTTGGTGGGCCTAAGACTGAATCCTGAGATCCTGTGGCCCCAAAGCGCTCCAAATCACACCCACCTCTCACAGCTGAATGAATGAACAAACTCACTTACTTATTACAGGAGTCTATCGCAAAACAAACTGCCTTTATGCTTTTAACAAGAAATTATAATTAATATGATTGGAAGAACAGCCAAAGAGTTCAAAAAGTGAATATCAGTTGAACACAGAACATGCAACAACTTGAATGAGCCTAAAAAATAACCAAAAAATACTGATGCACAGTGAAAGCATACAATATCAAAAGTTCAAGTTATGGCACAGAACCTTTAAAAAACAAAAGAAAAACAAAAAAGTTCAATTCCTCTGTGTGACCTGGAAGTGTTTTTTTTTTTTTTGGAGGTGCACAAAGTGATTTTCTGACCATTAGGGGATGTCGAGGGCTCACAAAACCACTCATGCGTCCATGTAGACATTGAACGTAAAGGAACAAATTTCTTTTTTATGGAAATGAGGGATATATTTTACTGTGCAAGGCTCCTGTCAGATTACTTGGATTACTTTTTCTCAAGTTTCAGCACAAAAATGTGGTGTCCCTTCCAGTTGAGGTGGTTACATGAGGCTATACCATAATACCAGGACACAGCTATTGACTTAATGTTAACTGGCTCAGAAAATCAGATTCAGCACTTTTGTAGAATTAAGTGGATGTAGAAATTGGAGATATGAGGGACACCTAGATGCTGCATGTCCATGTAATAATCTATTAATGATTGTACCAAATTTCTGCTGTATTCCTTAGAGTCTGACCTAAGTCAAGGGACAAAAAAGAAAAACTTAATTGTGTGGCCCTGAGATGTGTGTGGCCCTAAATGACCGCATAGAGTGTTTATGCCAGGAACCGAGTCTGTGTCTTCTGACATCTGTTACTACTTCCTCCCTCTCTCTCTGGCCAGGAGACAATCAGTCATTATTATTAACTTGTCCTAATGGGTCTCTACTTAGCGTAAAAGCTCTAGACAAGCAATACATCAAACACACACACACACACACACACACACACACACACACAAATTCACGCAGACTGTCTCTGGCTACATTCATGCAGCAGCTTAGAGTGTCCCAGCTCTGATTTTGTCCGTCACCATGTGAGACACGAGGTTTGTCTTAGCATGTGAGTGTGAACAGCAAAATGCTGCATGGAATGCCAGATTTGAATCCTTATCTAAACCAGGGTCTGTCAACCTTTACTCAACCTTTTGTCCACCTCAAGGCCCACTTTCTTCTCTCACTAATCAACTAGTCAAGGCCAACAGGATGAATTTTCCATGAGATATTTTCCCTTTGATGAAAATCACTTGCCGGGCTGGTTTGAGGCTGATAAAACAAAATGAGT
This sequence comes from Myripristis murdjan, assembly GCF_902150065.1. Lineage (NCBI taxonomy): Eukaryota > Metazoa > Chordata > Actinopteri > Holocentriformes > Holocentridae > Myripristis > Myripristis murdjan. The sequence goes on along the minus strand of NC_043995.1, from coordinate 6,541,721 downwards.
ATTTGGATAGGTCCATTTAGCACGGCATGTATTTTATCCCAAGCTACTTTGATATAAATGAGCAAAATAGCCTCCTTGGAAAATCCACACCTGATATAACAAATTGATATATAATGGTTTATATATGCAGACAGTTTTAGACATTTACTGCAAAATGCTTGCACAATCATGTTTTTGTTTGAGAAATGCCCCATTTTACCCTAGAGCTCATTTTGCATCGGACTAAATTTTGAAACTTGCCTCACATAGAAGTGACTTGTGTTCATCGTGTTTTTTTTTGTTTTTTTTTTATCTGACTGTTGAAAAGTCTTGCTAATGTGCTCAGTTTTCATGATGCTGAGTCAGTGGCCAAATGGTTGAGAATCGAGACCACATGTTCTGGAAATGCTGACTCATTCTGAGACGGAAATACAATCTCTTACCTGGCGATCCAGAAATAAAGAAACCACCCATTATGACTTTTAAATGACAGGGGGATTGAGAAACCCTCGACGAGGCCACATGAAGTGATAGTATAAATAACATGACAACAGTGACGAGATTAAAAAGAAGTTTGATTTGTGCTCAGTGGTTTGATCCCCTGCGGTGTGCTGCTGTCATCTTTCATCCCAGATGTCTTCTTTTCAAATCATACTGAAGAGCTTAATAGCTTCAACAGAGCAAACCTTTCAGGAATTATGAGGAACTGATTGTTTCTCTTCCAACTCTTATTTTTTCTCAGAATTCAAAAAGTGCTTGCTCACGGTGATGAAAACATTTTCACCTACATCGAGACAAAGTAAGTCACTGATTACAGTAAATAAAACCCATTAAAATGATAATGTTCTTGCGGGCACTTATGAATACCATATCTGTCCATGTTTATAGAGAACACATCGCCTCAAGCAGCGGTCTTTGTCATCACTGGTGCCAAAGATGGTCATTTCTCATCCATTTGGACCCGTAAAACAAAGTTTTTATGGTGTTTCAGATTTGGCTGAGTACATTGAAGCCATTATACATGATATTATTCAGCCATTTTTACAACAATGGAGAAAGGAGAGAAAGTTGATTTAGATAAGGGATGGCATGTAACAAATGGCCTGCAATGAACTCAAACCACAGGGCTGTCAGGCTTTATTTTCCAAGCATCATTTCTCATGTTCGGTTGTCAAAGCAGATCACAAATCAGAATCACAATCAGGAATACTTTATTGATCCCCAAGGGGAAACTGGGTAATTTACAGGGTTAGGGTTAGGGGTAAGTGCTTGGCTGATATAGCCTCAGCGTTATTTCGGTAACATCCTCAGAAAATGGTGGATTTATAACCAGGAACAGCACAAATTTTGGCCATTAGCTATCTCTGCACAGAAATACCTCACAGTTTCATCGTCATTTTTACACCCACTTATGAGAAAATAAGCATTTTTAGGATTTTTAGGATTTTTTTCTTCTTGAGAGAGCACTGCTGTTTTACGGGGGTTAATTTGTTGCTTACTACATGAGGGATACAGCACACACACACAGGACGAAAGGCCAGAGCGAGATCCAAGCCGACGGTCCATTTGATTCGATACATTTGCCATTTGCTACAGCAGTTCTTTGTATTACACACACAAGCATAGGTTGTGTTCTCTATGCAACTCACAACCTGCGTTTTTCTGTCTTTCTCAGACTTCATGCACACACACACGCACGCACACACACACACACACACACACACACACACACTGAAGCTATCTGAGAGCAGGCTACTTGATAGGAGGGGGTTCCCAGCGGAGCCGTCAGAGGGAGCAGACAGACAGATCTCTGACAGTCACTCTCCCAGCGGTTTTTAAAGCAGCACGATTATCTTTCAAACACTGACATAAGTGGGAGGAAGAGGCTGTGTCCACTGAGCATATGTGTCTTTTTTTCCCTCTCTTTTTTTTTTGTCAGCTGCGACGGCTACAAGAGAATTTCTTGGAAGCGCTCGTCACAGTGACTACAGAAAACTAGACAACTGACAACACTGGTGTTTAGCCTCTAAATGTGGCAGGCTTAGCATTTGTGATCTTCGCATATTTTGATTTATTAAGCGTATTAAAAAAAAAAAAAAAAAGGTGTCCTCCTGCACTAGTACACGACTGCCTGTGAAGAAATACTGCATGTTTAATGGAAAAAATAAAAGAAAAGAAAAAAGAAATCCTTGCTCAGCTCGTCATTTTCTGCAGTTTTTCCATTAAAAACATGAAAAAAATTAAGTGCTGTAAGTGCAGCTCCCACAATGACAAGACGACAGAGACAATTTCCAGAACTGTTCAAGGACACTGCATGAGGACATGATACTACTCTTATTCTCTACTGTTCTCTCTCTCTCTCTCTCTCTCTCTAGGCTGAGTTCAGGTTTTTATATATATATATATTTTTTTTTTGACAAGATTGTGTGCTTTCCATTTAAAAAAAAAAAAAAGTGTCTTCATATGCTAAAGTAAAAAAAAATTCAAAAAATGAATTTGGGTTGACGTGTTTCTGTTTCAGAGGTGTCACAAGGTTAAAATGAAACTTAATGCACTCTTCCGCTCACTGGCTTGTTTCTGCACTGTTGTCTGTGTTGCCATGTTGGTGCATGTTTTGCCATTTGCTTGTGTCTCCTCAATTTGCTGCACAATGGGCTCTGTGGCACTTTCGGCTCGCTGATCAAAATGTGATCCGTGTGTGGCTTTATGGATCCAAACAAACCAGACAGGTTTAAATGAAGCGTGAATAAAGTCGGAGAGTTGGAATTTCAAGTTTTTTATTTATTTATTTAATTAAGTAAGTTCTTTCATTGGTACAGCTTTTCTGTCATCGCCACCACTTTAGATTAAGTTGCAACAGATTTGAGATATCAGTGCTCGTGCTAAATCTGAGCCCTCCATGCCCGCGGCTTTGGGTGCCACTCTCGATGTCATGAAAGCGGAGCGCTGTGGTGACTCACTGGTTTCAAGTGCGTACTGTACAAGTGGGACGTCACTGGTTTGACTCCAGCTCACAGCTGCGCTGCATAGCGTGCTCGCTCAAATGCTCCCCTGCTTTCTCTGTCCCCTTCCACTGTCAACCATGTAATGAAGGGGAAATGCAATAAAGATGATATTTTAACAGGCCAGAGATGACATCGCATCTTGTGGTTTGCATCCACTGCCTTGGAGGAGTATGGCATGCTGTTTCACGATAGATGTGAACACCCAGCTGCACTGTGCTGTGTGTGTGTGTGTGTGTGTGTGTGTGTGTGTGTGACCGGATCACTGCAGCAGCGTGGAGTGAAACAGGACGCACTGTGCTCTCTCTCACCCTCACCATCTTTTGCTCCATATCTCTTTCTCTGCCTCTGATTCTTTCTCTCTCTGTTTAATTCCAATTCATGAGGGCTTTATTTGCATAAATGTATACAGTATATGAATACTAATCAAAATGATGATGATAACACTCACAATGAAAAATAATTTAAAAAAAAAAAAAAAAAAAAACTGGTCAATAATGCAACAGCTAATTTGGCATAGTCACTCCCTGCAACTGCACTGTAAAATATGCTGATTTGTTGTGGTCAAATTTGGGAAGTTTGTCTCTGTCTCTGACTCTCTTTTGCTGTCACACCCAGTCCGTCTCCATCTAATAAAAATTCACTCAGATCCCATGAAAGCTGCAAATGCATGCAGATGTTGCTGTATATGTCTCTGTGTGTGTGTGTTGTGTGCATGCATGTGTGTGTGTTTCTGTGTTAATCTTTCTTTGATTTCTGTGAATATTGTCATCAAATGTGTGTTCGTGCATCAATAGTATGGGCCACTGGTGATGGCGTTTGTGTGTATATGTGTGTGTGTGTGTTTCAATTTACACTCTTCTCTAAGTGTGAGAAGACTGACTGACTTTTTGTTCATGAATCTGTTAGGATGATACTCAGTTTGAAAGAGTTCTCTTCTCATGTCACACACACACACACACACACACACACACACACACACACACACATACACACGCAGGATTTCAAGCCCATCACACACAGCAAAAAGTCTGATGTGCACTTTCAGCCCCTCAGAAACCAGGAAGTCCCCTTGTTGTTCGTGAAACATCTGGAGCACAGAATCCCAGAATCCCTGAAGTTTCCCTTGGCAACACTAAATCAACAGCCAGCCCATTGCCTGCCCTAAGTGTGTGTGTGTGTGTGTGAGAGAGAGCGAGAGCGAGAGAGAAAGTGAGAGTGAGAGAAATTGTGAGTTAGTGTGTCTACTTGTACAATTATATACTGTATGTGTGCACTGTGTATGTATGTGTGTGTGTGTGTGTGTGGCAAGCCTCATTGACAGAGTGTATTAGCTGGGGAAAGAGTTGCAAGTTGGATTGGAAGTGGTGAATGCCTCAATATTTTGGTCCACATTTAATTTTGCGTCACTCCCAGAAGTCTTTCAGTGTGAATCTGCCAGTGACACACATGCATAACATGACCATCACAGTCTGATAGGTGCACTGCATCAAACTAATGACAATCATCTGAAGCGAGGCGTCTTTAGACTTTAGATCGGACCTCTTTTTTGTGAGGCGAGGCCACACGGTTCTAACTTCAGCCGACCCTCCGTTCTGCATGGTGCACCTTTAATGAGGAACTATTTTGTTGTGATTCTCGGAGTCTGCATCACTGTGTGTCAGTTTTGAAGACTTGGCGCTGCACCTCACCATTTCAACTGCCCCATTTCCAGGTGGCGGTCGAGACAAGAGAGTGCATGTTCAGCGGGACACCCTGTTCTGATGCATGTGATTGTTTGCTTTAGTTTTAGGGTGTCTGTGCTGGTCAGTCTTCTGTTTTTGTGTTTTCACTCAAATGGCTTCCAAAGACCCTTTTAAGGGAAAATATAAGGGCTTCTATGGGTCTCTTGTGTGCAGTGGCAGACCAAATGAGGCATGTCTGACCTTGGGAACATGGAAGCCCCGAGTCTGAGGCCATTTCCCTGTCGTCTGCCCTGAGCCTTCCCCTCTTAACCTCCGTCTGAGGGAACCTCCAAACAGTCTTATCTCTTCTTTCCGCTCTTTATTCCCCTGTAAGGCAAATACGTATTTATTCCCCCTTCCTCACTCTTTTTTCTTTACATTTGTGAGCGAAGTAAGTATAAAGTGAGCAAAGTCGGCCACGTGGGTTCACAAGTTGGTCACTTCTGGGATCCAATCTAGGACTTTCTCCACATAGAACAGCCTGTCCTCCATTTCTGAAGGCTGTCAGGTTTTCCCTGTCCTCTTTTCCTTTCCCACTAAGAGTTCATTCATTTTGCTTCGCCCCTCCTATATGTCCTGTATAATCATGTCTTGTGAATAAGTATCATACCACTAGGAGGATTTGTGTCTGCTACATTGTTTTAAATGCCACAATGGGAGGTACAAAGTTTGGAATCCCTGTCAAATTGTTCATATTATTTGGATTTGGTTGCTTGCATTGCTCTTGCTCTGACTACATCGCCTCTCCTGTACTGTGTCTGACTGGTCACACAAAATCTTTCCAAGTCTCAATTATTAGATTTTTTTTTTTTTTTTTCATTTCCCTCCTGCATTATTGTTCTGCAGTCATAGGAATATTGGAAAAGAACAAGAACTGAATGTTTTAGGTTAGATTAGATGAAACTCTGATGACCCCCATGGGAACATTAGGTCATTGCAGTAGTAGATATAGTATAAAGATACAGTGCAGGAAAAAGTTGAATCTAAGTAACTATTGAAGGTGTTAAAGATATTGCAACAAACAATTTTGAAACTATATTAAGTAAAAGTGCAAATATGAAAAAAATATACATTTGGAGCATATTAGCAGAAGAATATCCAGAAACAAAGAAAATTGATGGAACAATTAAGAAAATGCAACGAAACTGATAATATGAGAATTTATCAGAATGAAAATGCAAGAATATATATTGAATGAATGAAATCTGTTAATGCAGCATAACGATTTGGCTGTGCTCCCTGACTGAGTTTGGGAACTGAAGTGAACAGAAAAGCAAAGGGAAGGCCACCTGTATAGTTCATAAGGCAACTTCCATCCTGCAGCGTATCAAGAGTTACATCTTTTTTTAATGTTTGAATTCTTTATTCTTTATGAGGAACCCCATTAGCTGATGCCTCAGCAGCCACGTGTGTCCCGGATTCATCCTCTCTCTTCCCTCTTACATGGGAGTCAAAAGGACTTGAACCAAGCCAGAAAGACACTGGAGACCCGGGATCATCGTAACACTAATGTTGGAAATCAAACCTTGGACCACGAATAAAATGGCTGTTTAATGTCACTGATATTATCTTAATATCTGAACCATTGTTTCATGTGACCTCATCTCAAGGCTCTTAATTCCCCCGCGGATTAAAGCCAATAGTCTGTTTACAGCGCAAGCAACAAAAGATAGAGTCAGTGTGCATTTTTTGCGCGTGTATGCACATGAATGCACATGTAGGAATGCATGGGTTTGATACATAATGCTTGTGGTGGCTTTTCATTCTCTGGAGATATAAAACCACAGTCTTTAAACTATGCCGAAAATGAAGCCATTATTATTTTCTTGCCGGGCTGAGCACAAAGTCCGAATATCAGTCAAGGGGCAGAAGATGGAAAGAATGAATGGAAGGGGTGGAGAGTGAAGGCAGAGCAGTGTAAAATAATTTCTATTAAAAAAAAAAAAAAAAAAAACGAATCCTAACAAGACAACAACATACAGAAAAACACTACACATACATAAACAGATGCTCGGATGCAGACACAAACGCAGGTCACATGCTTTACATAAGCACTGCGTCACAAACTGTAAACTGTAAAATGCATTTTACTGCAGCAGGTACAAAGTTTTAAATCTTCAAGAAATCCTGACGACAGGGACAATTTGTGTAACAAGTTGGCCAAAGTTGATTATAAAAAAAACTTCCAGTGGAAAAATGAACACATTTTTGTCTTCTGACTTCAATAAATTGAAATTTAATTTTGCAGTAATCTACCAATAAAGTATATACTCTTAAGAATGCATGGGAACACTTTTTTTTTTTTTTTTGAGCCACTGTCCAGGATAGCAAACCTGCTTATTACCCTTCAGTGTCCTGCTGCCATTAAATCTGCCGGCTAGTGCTGTGTGTGTGGAAAGAATGACCGTATGAATATTACTGCTGAAGCTCTTTTTCTTCACTTATTAAAGGACCATTACATTGGCATGGCGTTTGGTATCACTTAAGAACCAGGGCTTCCCTGACAAATGCAAATAATAGGAGGAATAAGCCAAGAGTCATGATGATCGGTTCAGATTTAACAGGGGGATGTCGGGGAGGTAAAGTAATATTTGTAAAAGATGCCCCCTAACCACCAAAATATCCAGAAAAGCTGCTTTGAAAGCCTCTGTTTAAACAATCTTAAATCTAATAAAATGAAACCATCAAATTGGCAGCTTAAGAAATCCAAATATTAAACACAGCTGTAAACACACTCTTTAAGAACATGGTAATGACTTTGTAACCTCACAACATGTTTAATTTTTGTGACTTTACAATCAGATTTTGAAAGAGTGGGGTTAAAAATTGTCTCAGTTTCAGGTAGTTTTTGGTCATATTTCTGAACCATAATAATTGTAAACATTCAAATAACCATAATGCATTGTGCTACACAACTCGATCAACTCTTCGTGTGACCTACATATCCTTAGGTTCAACTGTCACTTTAAGTTTATAAATATAAATATAAATGTACCCAGTGTCAGCAATTCAAAACGCTAGTTAGTAAAAATGTAGACTATTACAATTTACAACATAGCGTCAAGACACACCAGGTCTCAAAAGAGTTTCATAATTTCATAATTTCAAGAAGAAAAATGCAAATGGATTGCATTTTTTTTTTTTTTTTTTAAATAATGCATTGCATGGTAATTTAGGTCGAAAACCATTGTGAGTTGTTAGATAGGCCACTACCTGAACCACCACCATTTAATTGCTACAGTGTAATGCAGCAATAATGTAATCCTCTGTTATGGTTTGGTGATTTATGGACTGCGTTTGATATTTTTCTCTCCAAGCTCTTCCTGAGGGTTGCGTGCATCTTGGTTTTCTGTGCTTTTTTGTCCCTCGTGTTCCTCCATAGTCTCAGCTTGTCTCCTCCACCTGTCCTGTATTCGTCTCGTCCTCCTTGCCCTTGTGTTGTCAGTTCAGTCGCTCTTGTCCCTCCAGTCCTGTGCTGCTGACACTTCACCAGGTGTTTCTAGTTTTGCCATCTGTCTCCTGTGTATACTCACCTGTAGTCCTGTCAGTAGCCCCGGTCGGATTATTGTGTATGTCTGTCTGCCAAGCCTCCAGAATCTGCCCAGGCTCCCGAGTTTGGAGTTTTCTTGTACTCCTGTGTATCCTGCTGCGAGTAAATGATTTCACCTCAGCCTGCTCACCTGCCGTCTCCTGCGTTTGGGTCCTCCTGCTCTGCTCCTCGTAACACCCTCTGAAAGGGACCAGTCCTCAAACTGAAAACTTAGGGGCTGTGCGCTATTTAGAAAGAGCGGTCACTGGAGGATTTTAAAGTGCTCTGAAAGAAAAAGCTGTGACTCTCGCTCAGATATATATCAAATATATTTTTCATTGACCCTCCTCAAATGACTGAAAAAAATGACTGACTGCCCCCCAGCAAATGTCACACTATTTTCACTGGTGCAACAACATTTAGTGTATAATCAGTAAAATATTTTCGTTCAATTTAGTCTCTTTTCTTTAATAGATTATTATTTGAATTTGTTAATTAAGGAGATATACTCAATGGCAGCCCCACCAATAAAAATTAACATACTGATTAATAGTGGCTGGGTTGCAGGTGAGTGAAAGAAAAATCTCAGTTGAGTTTATTAAATACTTGCAGTGATCCCCCATAGCTGAAATGATAACTGTGTCTCTGTATTAAGAGAGAGGCTGCGTGTGTTTACTCATGAGCCAGGTGGTGTAACTTGAGTTATAAGAGACAGAAATGGCCAGGATTTAATGTTAATTATGCTCTGTATTCTTCTACACTTCCAAAAGGTCACACACAAAAGTTTAATTCTGTTTCCCATGGACTGTCAAGTTCAGTGCAGTGACATTACTGTGCACAAGGAAACATTTACAATTACCGATAGCAGCTGCTCTAATCTTTAAAGAAATCACTTGGAAAGCTTCCGCTGCTCGACATAATTTAAAAAAAAACAACAACAACATTTCAGGGACAGGTGAGAGGAAAAAATATTTTTTCTTAAACAGTTTCAGATTTCATTCATCTAGGCCTAAAAGTAATGACAATAAAGGACAATCAGGTGTGATGAGGGGTAGATGATTACAAGCCAGGAGAGGGTAATGTGACTTCCTGCAGTCACTGCGGCTGTCCCTCTGCCTCCCACAAAACTGAAAACCGTGGAATCAGCACCAGAGATATCGAGCTGCAAATTCGGGCCACCCACACACTGGAATTCATCAGCTTGTTAATGAATTCCCACAAAAAAAAAAAAAAAAAAAAAAAAAAAAAAAAAAAAAGATACAAATTTCTATGACCCCCCCCGGGACTGAGATTAATAACAGTGTACCCTCCCTCGGAGTAAAATTTAAGAGGCATGACCCTCCCCTGTTTTTCTCTAATGTACCCCTCAAATAAATTTTAAAAGGTCAGTTATTAACTTACTTAGCATAAAGTGTCCATGTTCTGCTCAAGACAAGCATGCCATTTAAATGTTTATTTAATTTGGAGCAAAATAAATAAATGACACAACACAATTCATCCCCCAATTAGATATGACAATTCAAAAGAATAATGCTTTGCAATTCAGTGAGTTTGATCATTTATTAACCATATAAAAAGCTATGTTTTTATAATTATAAATGAAATTAGCTATCTGTGGTATTTTTATACCTAGGCTCCAAGACATGCAGGAGCTACTGGAAGCCCTCCTTCTCTGTAACACTGTAAGGCTGGATATCTTTACAGGTAAAGAGGGCTGTAGTCTGTTATTGTCTTGTCACTCTCTGTGCAGAATGAATGTGCTCATATAATTTCATTCTGTGCTTCATTCATTTTGTGCAGTCAATTAATATCCATATTGTTTCTGAATTTATGCACACATACAACTTCAAAGCACAATGTCCTTTGTCACACTGACTGACAATTCTGGGAGATCATCTTATTTTTATACATTTCCATTAGCTCCTTCCATATTTTTGTGGTCATGCATTACAACACCACTCCAGCCTTTGTCACTGGTGCTGCTTTTGTCTCATTTCACCGGCACAAACCTCCAGTGTGGCACCTTGGTAAATAAAGCTGTCTCATTTGTGCGTGAAAAAGCCCTGCAAATCCTTGACAAATCAGCCCCAAGGAATTCTGATTTTGTAACCGCAGAGCTTACCTTTATGCAGCAGAGAAACGAGCAGTACTTAGGACAAAGATGTTTTTCAGTTTCTTTCAGTTGACCAAAGAGGAACTGCACACATCTACATTGCACCACAATATGTCTTACAGTAAAAGATGAGATAAAGAGAATCTAGTCAGTTGCAGCATTCTGATCTGCTACATGTTTCTACATCTGTACAGGTACTACAATCCTCAAAATACACGGTGGCCTTGAAATGGGAATCTCAATGGTCAAGTCAGCATTTTGTGTAGTCAATTAATATCCGGATTATGGCAACATTTATGCACACACGCAACTTCTACACACAATTTCCTTTGTCACACTGGCTGACAATCCTGACAGGTCAGCTTATTTTTGGACATTTCCATTACCTCCTTCCACATTTTTGTGGTCCTACGTTTCAACAAGCTATTATGCATTAAGCCATACCAGCAAGTTTTACTGGTGCTGGTTTTCTCTCATTTCACCAGCACAAACTTTCAGTGTGGTAACTTAGTAAATAAAGATTGACGCTATTTGTCCCATTTGTGCATGAAAAAGCCCTGCAAATCCTTGGTGAATCACTGATTTAGTAACTGCAAAGCTTTGTCTTTATGCAGCAGAGAAACAAGCAGCACTTAAGGCAAAGATGTTACCGAGTTTCTTTCAACTGACCGAAGAGGAACTGCGCACATCAACATTGCACCACAACACGTCTTACAGTAAAAGATCAGATAAAGAGAATCTAGGCAGTTGTGGCATTCTGATCTGCTACATGTTTTGTACATCTGTACAAATACTACAATCCTGAAAATACATAATGGCCTTAAAATGGCTCTGGGTGGCTGTTTTAACCCCAAAGCTCATGCTCATGTGGGAATCTAAATGGTCAAGCCAGGTCTCCTGAAAAGTGCCGCTTTGAAGTCCTCCATCACATCTGTGAATGGTAAAAAGCTGGCTTCCGTTTAGAGTGAACACATTTCTCTTTTAGATTGTCCTTGTGACTCTCATTTGACTGACTATATCAAAACCCCGCCGTCACCCCTCACACAAAAATGACAGAATTAGATTTGAGAGATGAAAGGGCATCTGGCCTGAACGCACTGTGGAGCTCCGGGTTGAGCGAGGGCTGGAGGCAGGCGGAGGGCTGGAGAGTGTGCGCTGTGTGTTCACACGGGAACTTGGGGGGAAAAAAGACACCACTGTTGTAATCTCAGTGGGTTTGTGACTCTAAATGTCTGGCTGCGGTTTAGTTGTGAGTTGATGGGCAGCTATCATTTCTTTGCAAAGTATGTGTGGCTTACAATGGGATGAAATATTTGTAAAGAGTTCATGTATCTAGTCTTTTTGCGTATTTATTTAATATTGTGGACGTTTGTACTGTGCTGTACTGTCTGTACATCATGTGAAACACTGGATTCAACAAGGGATGGAAGCCAGTCAACAGATTTGCTGCAGTTTGAACTCCTACCAACATCAAATGTAGTTCTCTGCAGCTGAGCAGCACAGCCTTCATTACAGGATATTTTTCCAGACTGGATGCTGACATAATTGTTTGTGTCCCGTTCACTTCCTATTGCTTTCCTTCCTCAGGGGTTTGGAGCTCATAACGTGTTGCTATAAGTATCTGTGCAGATATAATCCAATTCCTACGACACAAATGGATAATGAATGCTAACTAGAACCCCCTTCCCTCTTCTCTCCACATGTGTTATTATGGGCGGCTAAGTTGTATTAAGTTTTTGTGCACTGCATTGAATTACCACGTTATTCCTGACACATGTTGTCACAGTTTGTTAGCTAGATTGTTGAAAACAGCCCGACGTTCAGAAGTTTGGTATGGAAATTAAGAAGAACAAAACTCCATTCTGTATTCCAAGTATTCTTATGCTATTCCCGTATGTAATCTATTTTGGTATGCCACGATATGTTACGGTACACGCAAGTTTAATGACTGGCTTTACGTCAAGGATAATTATCAGGGGGAAACTGAATTGCACATTATATATACCGGTATGTTTCTTATGAAATTAACAGCAATGAAAAATAAATAATGTGTGAAAAAATGGATAGTTTATATTCAATTATGTTCTTTATTGAAAGCACTCTGGTAAAGATGGACGCTGATGGTATGAGAGGGTCACACAGCGTCACCAAGGCCACACACTGTTGTATTTGTATTTCCTTGTATCGCCTTTGTACATTGTTTCTATTGGTTTTTTTTTTATTGCATTTTTATTTTCTTAGCATCACCTTTTTATACTGATTATATATATTTATATTTATATTGTTTTATTGCCGTCTATTGTATTTTTATTTCTTTGAATCGCATTTATATATTGTTTTATTATTTATAAATATTTATTAGCTTTGAGCATTTGTATTTTTAACTTGTAAAGCACTTTGTGAGTTCTCTCTGCGAAAAGCGCTATATAAATAAATTTTACTTACTTACACAGACTGCAAGCAACCCCACCCATCCCCTTCATACAGTGCACAACTTAACCTATGTGTTGATATTAAATACTCAGCCATAACTTATGAGCAGTCATAATCTTATTCACTTTTTTGTCACTATGTGCAAAATGGTCTGTTTTATAGTATAGCAATTTAGTTTTATAGTCTTGCAACATTGCAATCATTTGTCTGTTAGATATTACATATGCAAAATGCTCATGTCTGTTTTATGGCATAGTAACTGAGTTTTATGGCATGTATAATATATTCATGTCTGTTTTTACAGTAATGCAATTTAGGCTTACAGTATAGCAACTCTTCACTATGTGCAGTACACTCATGTCTGTTGTTAGAGCAGAGCAATTTAGTTTTATTGCATAGCAACTTTTTTTCCCACCATGTGCAATACACTCATGTCTGTCTCAGAGTATATTTATGTATTCAACTTGTTATCTCTTGTTTTTTGTCAGTTTTCCAGGATTTTCTGTGACGGTTGTGATGCATCAAAATTCGCTCTGCTATACAGCTGTCCTGCGCTGAGACTGAATGACAATAAAGCTTGTACTGCATCATGAATAAATTTAATCTTGAATCTTGACTTTTGAATCTAAGTCTGGCCTCTGCAACCTCCAGGGCAGCCTGCCTGCTACAGCATCACATACAGTAGATTAGCAGCTATATAACCTGTTTAGACTTTATGGTTATGTTATTATGTATCAGCTGATTTATCAACAGTATCCACATATATGTGCTTGGATAATTAATACATGAAGCTATAGTGAAAATTCAGTCATGTCAAATTTCTACTCTATCTGCTGTCATTTGTTGCTGGTCGGATCTTTTTCTATATTCTATAATCCAATAATTGTGCCGCTGCACAATTGAGTATGCCTTGCTCTGCTGCGTTTGGCTATTATTTCAGTGCTGCTGTTATGTGCCCCATCTCAGCCCACCGCCTCTCGTGCTGATCATATCCAGCTCCTCGGAGGGAGATCCAGCTCCAGGGTGACGTCCATCAGGATCTTCAGAGGGAGATCCAGGAATGACACAGTCCTTTCACCACCACCAGTGTGTGGACTCCACTGGGGGAAACTGATTTATGCTGACTTCATGGAATTACTATACCATGAATATAATTTGGGACTTGACCATTGGGACCTAATCGCCAAAAACCTTTCTGTAAATTGTAGACCCTTCAGTAATTTCCTTGCTGCAATAAAATCCTTCTCATTCTTCCTCTGACTCAGCTAATGTTATCAATTTGGACTAGCCACTGGCTTCGGCTAGTCATTTGGGTTAAATTAAGAATTAATCCAATGAGATGGAAAACACTGCATTGCATTACACATGCCTGACAGATTGTTCATCTTGCATGACAGATAGATAGAAAGATAGATATGACTGTTATTGAGTAAAGACTTGCTGATTCAGGTTAACTGACACTGTCAGCAGTTACAAAATTGTGCTAAGTCACATGTCAGTGCATAATCATTCAACAAATGAATTTAATTGGGTAAAACCATCACTATCTTTAGACAAGCTCCCCCCATATTACTTAACCATGATGTGATGACTACCTACTATCTTGGATTTTTTACTTTTCCATTGGCCACAGTGTAAATTGTTATATAGTGATAAATATTTAGTTTTCTGGCTACAATACCTCAACTTTGTAGGGTTAATTTGGTTAGCTGGGCTGCCAACTAAAATTACATACAGGGAGTCTCTAATTCAGCATGGCAGAGTCACGTTGCGCTTTACAGCTTTTTCCAGAGGATAAATGCAGCATCATTCAAATAGAATTTAGTTGGATATGATGAAGCTGATTGTGACAGGAAGCAAATTCCAAAAGGAGCTTCAACAAGCCAAATTTTGGCTGGAATTATGGATCTTTTGAGTAGAAAGCTGTTGAATGATTGCTAAACAATATTTCATGTTACTGTCTCTCTCGACCTGACCTAAATACTAATCAAATGTGAAAGTTACTGACTCTAACCAGTGGTGAATAGGGAACAAAAACCATCCTGGGGAATTTACATTAATGTGGATCCAGTACCAGTACTAGTTAAAATGATGTGTCATCATTGTTGTTGAGAATCACGTCCGCAGTAAGGCTTAAATTAGGCCCATGAGAAGTATGGCTGGAAATATTGTCTACGCATAAAGTATTGTTCATGAATTTGTCACGTCTCGATTACTGCAGTGCTGGGAGTCTTCAGCTGGTTCAAAATGCTGCTGACCAGAAAAAGGAAGTTTGACCACATCACATCTGTCCTGGCCTCCCCCCATTGGCTCCCAATTCATGTCAGGGCAGATTTTAAAATCCTCCTATTGGTATAAAATATTCCACATGGGCTTGTGCTGGCCCACTAAATTTCATTACTGTAGTTGAGTAGTTTTTGGTGTATTTGTCCTTCTTGGGTATTTTTGCTTGAGTTTTGTGCTTCACTGTATTTTAAATTATATCCATTACAGAGAACAAACCATCAGTGACAAATTGTGGAACCTTTTACAATAAAACAGTCAGTCAGCAAAGATGAGAGGTTGACCCTGGTTCTACTTTGTTGCTGCACTTTTTATCATTTCCTAATTTCTATAAACGGTGCAGTATGAAAAATTGCAGATGGTCACTGGATACGAGGACCATTTAGACTCAGATGGAAAAAATGTGGAAAAAGTGTGGAAAAAAATGGGAATAATAGCAGTGAGGTGGCCTGATGATGAGAAGCATGAACCATGTAGACGTGCTGTCCAGTGTTTGACACTCCTAGAGCCTGGCTGACACATCGGCAAGACTCTCAGTGTTACTCAGCTAAATAATGGCGTGGCAGTGTATCTCCTAGAATCTTTCCTAACAGTGGTTCGATCGCCTGAGGGGGCATATTTTTGGGCACTGCCTATCGGTCCAAAGGATAATTTTTCCAAAACCCTAATCGTCCGAAAAATGTCCCATTGGACATTTTCCAGAAAACCTTTTCAGAAATTTGTCTTCAAATCCTTTCATTCCTTTTTTTTTTTTTTCTAGGACACTTGCTGCCAGATAAACACGCAGGTGGGAAGGGTTGAAAACATAACCTCCATCCAGTCAGTTCTGTTGGCAGATGAACAAACTTCCCGTCAGGTGGTATGTGAGCACGGACAGTGACCTGGGCCACCTAAACAGTAACAATAACATTTTTGCATGTCTTCACAGCTGAAGTGGAAACAAGAACTTAGGTTGTCTTACCAATTTAGTTGTTAGGATACAAAGTTTTGTCCAATAAAATCACATAACTTGTTGTAACGCTGCAGTGGATCACACAGTCTGAGCAGTGATAAAAACTTTCAGCTAAAACAGTGAAGGTGACCAGCTTACAATTTCTTTTAGCGAGAGCATAATTATGTTGTGGCATCATTCAAATCCAATAACTCTGGACTTGGGCTTGGTAACATGCTTGCTTGGCAACGTGATGTTACCATAGAGCTATAAACTGTTGGTTGTCTATGGATGTTAACGACCTCAGCTGTTTTATCCAATAAGACAATCTCCCAAACAGGATGTATTCATAGTGCGTCAGTGAAGGAGCTAATGTGATCATGCTGCATTCATGCTGGTGCAAAATATCTTCTCAGAAATGGTTCCCAATACATGACCTGAGACTGTGTGTTCGGGCGCATGGCTCCTCTTCTTAGCTATTATTCAATTAGTGTACAGTGAAAAGCACAGAAAATAATTGTAATTAAAAGAGGAGAAAACTCGCAATGGTTACTTTTTGACAATTCTACTTGTTTACATTGGTGACAGGAAAACGGGTGGAAAGAGTAACATGAAGTACATAGATAGATACAAATAGATGAATGAATGAATACATAAATAAGTAAATAAGTAAAAGTTAAAGGATTCGCAAAAAGATCATAAGTCAATTTCAGTATCCAGTGCCGATGGCAACATTTCAAGTTTCCACATTTCAAAAAGTCCAGCTCAGTTTTATATAGAGGATTAAAGTAACTAGAGATTTTTTTTTTTTTTTTCCACTGGAGGAATCATTAAACTTTGCAAGTGTTCCCTGTCTAGAATAAAACAAAACTGAATGTGTCCCCCTGAACGTTCCTCTGTGCATCTGTGACTGTCTGTCGTCAAGATGTGCGTGCCCGGCAAACTGACAGCAGCGTGATGCAAGCGCCCCTGCTCTCTTCATCTCAGGGCTGTCCCAGCACTCGACATGTGTTGCTGTTTTCTGCTACAAGAACGGTTTCATTGTTTATCCCAGTGGGGATTGTGGGGTCCAAACACATAAGACCTCCCCACCCTCATTAGTCACCAGTGTGACCAATGGTATTGACTACATTCATTGCCTAGCTATACCCCTCACCACCACAATTTGGGTTTCCCCAGGCCTTTACTAAACACCACCATTACACAAAACCTATAACCTTAAAATCAGCCTGTTTAATATCGAAAATAGCTGCCAGTGCCCGAGCAGTCCTCATCTCCTTGAGTCCAGGACTCAAAGTGGTCCAGAAAAACACATAAGGAGATGCTCCTTGTTGCTGGTCCTTTAATCAAACTACCACTGGAGGAGGTCAAATTCACTGCGCTTCATTAAATCACAGGATGAGTAAGAGAGTACAATGGTTGTAGTGTGAGACAGTTGTTGTGTATGTTTGAGAGAGAGAGAGACAGAGAGAAAGAGAAAGAGAAAGAGAGAGTAAAATAGCACATGGGCCCTATTAAGGCAGCGAATACTGGATACACATGAAATTTGATCATAACACACACCCATACACACAATACCCTCAGTATGATCTATGCTACTCACCATCGTCACTCTCACTACTCGCTCTGTTAGTTCAGTCCAGTCAGTGCAGATTTATGACTAGAATAACCTGACACATCGTGCTGTCCTGCATCAAAACAGTCTTTAGGTTCCCAGCGTTCAGATGGTGTTTACCACTTCTATGTGGCAACTTCTGTTGACCTTTCATTTCCCCCTGAAGATCTTCTGTCCCAACACTAAAATGGGTCTAAAAAAATGGCCCAAATGGTAATGGCTAAAGGTCCATACCAGTGATTTTGAGTGTTTACCACAATTTACCAACATTTTACATCTCAACAAACCATTTTGCAAATCATGCAGGGCTACTAAAGATTTCCCAACATATCATCAAAATCCCTTGATTTTCAAATCGGCAATTTTGGTTTAAACACCCATCTAAAGTTCTGCTTTTATGACAAACAAAGCCATCGCCATTCTTAGCTGATATTTGCGGTGTAAAGCAAGCGCTTCCTTAGGGATTATTTTCTGGTGCACATTTCAAGTCATTAAAACACAACAGTGCTGCTGCTTTTAGGGAAACTAAAATGGAGGACTTTATTATGGTGAGGGAGTACTGGTGTGAAGACAGTTTGAAGTCTCTGAAAGTTCATTTTCATATTTCATATCTGGGCTCCAGAATACAACCGCTTGCTCTGGGAAAAGATGAGCAGAAACTACTTTGTGTATGAAGTATATATATTTTGTATATGTTTTATGCAGAATCTCTGGCACAGTCCTATAAACAGAGGGCTTTAGCTCATGACTACCGTCTCTATCATCTGTCTTCATCCAGGATTAGATCAGATCACAGGCGGCATCCCACTCTGTCAATCTTGTGAGTCGGCGCTGCGTTGGTCAGGGTGCCCAGGGGTGTTGTGGGAATATCTCAGGTCTGTCCTTTGCTGCCTGTGCTGTTCTTTATGGAAATAAGGACACACACCAAAGAAAACACAGGACAGACGATGTGTTAAGATGCATGAAGGACGGATTCCATTGCGTTGGTTTCCAAATATCACTGCTGAGGCGTGACCATTAGCACACCGAGCGCACAGGAACAAATTTATAGGAATAGGAAAATACATCATTCCATACACATTCATTTGGTATATGATGTAGACATGGCCATAGCAAGTAGGCTATCTCCACAAAGTTCAATGCAGTGAGCAATGCTGGCTTGTCAGCGAGTTGAGTAAAAAGCAGCTATCATGCCAATGTCAAAGGTTTTTTTGTTTTTTTTTTAATATAAAATGTATTTTTAAATTAAATAAAAAGTGGCTTTCTTATTTGGACAATTGCAGAATTGTCTGAATAATTTCAGCTTATGTAAAGTATATTTTACTATTAGAAAATGTGAAAAGGTAGCGCATCCAAAATTTTCAACTTAAGGAGGGCAAAATACATTTAACTGGTTTATTTTGGCAAAACGCATAAGCATTTTTCTAGTGTAATGTGAGCCAAATAAGCAGGTGTAATGTGAGTGCTTTGTCCTCCTTGACTTGAACATTTGGGACGTGCTACTGTAACTTGAGGGTAGACATGCTGATATGATATGGATCACTCTTAATGAGAACAAACAGTTGGATGGAGACAGATAACTTTCTTAAGCAATACTTCCCTGTTCCCCACACTTCATCAGCTTCATAAGAACCTGGCTTACATGTTACTGAACTAACCAATCAGAGGCTAGAAGGACCTAAACTACGGCAAATGTGAGTAAAACCACTGAGGTACATTCAGGAAATTATTGTAACTGTTTTAAAGATGCTGATGTAACTATTTAAACATGTAAAATGTGTAAATAACTTTAGAAACATAAATGTGTAACTATTTAACTGAGAAAATATTGTAAATATAGTTGTAAATTAACTCATATCTTTTTCATATTTTTTGAATACGCCCATTTTGATTTTGAGTTTAGCACTCTATTGACACTTGTTGAAGCACAACACCCTTCCAACACAGTTTATTTTATTATGTTTGATACAATGAATGCCCTAAGTGCATTGCCAGGACAATGAACCCAAGGTAATGAATAAACCTGTATAACCAAAGACACGCTCAAAATAAATGTGCACACTCAATTGTCCATCCAGTGGCAAGGACAAAAAGGAAAAAGAAAAAAAAGTTTCTGCACACCAAGGATATGTTGAAATGTTGTGTTTTCAGGTTTTGCGATGTAATATAAAATGAGGGGAAAAAGCTATGTTCAGTGGTGGTGTAGGGAGGTGGGAGGGGTGGAGTGGGGTGTTGGATGGCTGCAGCTTGATCTCACAGAAATGTGAAATGACCACGACTTTCTTAGACAAGCTTAGTTAAGGTTAGGGAAAGGTCATGGTTAACATTTGCAAGCTGATGTTACCATAGGAAACAAACAAAGTTACAATGACTTTTTCAGTTTTCAGTGTCTAATGCAATAAAGGATCCTAGCTGACTTTGCATTGGTACTGTTTCTGCGGTACCACCTAATTTTCACCCATTTCATGATGCCACCACATAATGTATCGTTAAGAAGGTCATGCTCATTTCATGTGTTTCGATGAAACCGGGCTGGGCAGATGGCTCAAACAACAGTTTTTGCTTCTGCAGACCAGAGCTCCACTCCAGTGTCAAGCGAGAGCTGTGTTTCATAACATTAACCATGACCTTTTCCTAACCTAATCCATGACTAACAAAGCTAACTAAGCAATTGAAAGTGGCTAGAAACATTGACATTTCAATGTATTTGTTAGTTTGCATTAACATAAAATGGCAAAATTTTATTCTGGCAACTGCCTTGTGATTGTACCTCAATCTGGCTAAGACCCATGTAAGTGTGAATCATGCTCTTTCTCATTACCCCCTTCCCCCCACCCCCTTTCCCTGCTCACACACATAGACACACACAAACTTTGCTCTGTTCTCCCAGCTGTGAGCGCCACGTGAGGCAGAAAGGAATTAGCCTATTTCCTAAGGGGGATACGTATTCCATAGCACCACAGCTGGAGATCTCGCTTTCTTTTTTTCTCTCTCAGACATGAAACACTTTTATTTGCTTCACATTACTCTTTGGTGATGCCTGCTGTGGGTGGAAAGAGTGACAGAGACAGAAATGCAGGGAGTTAGCAAGTCATTGAGATCTCTGACAGACAGAGAGTGAGTAACGTAGGGAGACACAGAGGTATGAGGCTTTGCTCTGGTGAAAGAAACACCTAAAAAAGATGCTTGCAGCGTGGATGAAAATTCACTCAGCACTGTTTTAAGTAAAAGTGAATGGTCTGATATGGCACATTAGTTTTCAGATTTCGGTTACTATGCCACAGTGACCTACCTTTGCCCTCTAATCCTGAACTCTTACTTACTCCAAAACACTAGTAGTTGGATTGGAGACAGTTAACCTCATCAAACAGGTGATTTTCCAAGTTTTTCACTCACCGATAAGCCAAATCATGGGGAGTCGACTCCTAAAGAGTTGATTCTCAATCATTTTAATTCTAAGAATTGATTTTAAAAATGAATGGAATTGAACAGAATGGGATAATAAGATGATACGTCTTAATATAAATCAGGTCTTTTTTTTTTCTTTTTTTGGCAGAGACCTCCATGCCAAGGTATGACATTTGAACCTAGAATAGTGGTGTCAGTATTCTGCATTTCAGTGTTTGCATGAGGTGCCAAAAGAAAAACAGAGCTGCCACCATTAACGTCAGATTTAACTCTCTGTAAGGCATGGGAACACATGGGAGTTTTTAAAACAATTAGCCCCGGTGAATAAGGCTCATTATGTGGTTAGAGGGTTCAAATGAGAGGAGAGGCAGGAACAAAGAGGATGTATGAGGTGGACAGAGGGGAAAGAAAGAGAAGGAGAAGTGAGGAGAAACTGGGAGAAATAACAGCAAAGAGAGTTGGATGGGGAGCCGATGGAGAAAGAGATAACATGAAAGAGTGATAGAAGTAGGGAGAAGGACTGGTTGAGAAAGGTGGTGGTGTGGGAGGAGGAGACGGATGAGGAAGTAGAGGACTTGCTGAATTGCCTGAATTGAAAATGCTCAAACCCCCCACGGTGAGAATAGCCGCAGGACAGAGGTGTATGGGAAACATCAAGATGTGAAAAACACTTCACCATGACAGGCCTATTAGCGAAGTGACAAATCAAGTCTAAATGGACTCCAGGACCAGTTGCCATCACAGAATGAACTGGATATGAACTTCACATGTCCAGACCTCATAGCCACTGTTGGGTTTGAGGAGGTAACATGTATGAAGCAGCACAATGATTTCACATCCAATGCACAGCACCTGAAAGCATGAACAAGTGCAAATTGTCAACAGGAAAAAGAGGTAGAGGAGGGAGCTTGTAAGCTAATGCACCAGTGTTTTTTGTAAATTAAAAATGAGTGTATACACTCCTGATCAAAATTTTAAGACCAGCTGAAAAATTGCAAGAATTTACATTTTGCACTGTTGGAGCTTAAGAAGGTTATAAGTAGAGCTTCAAAATGCAAAAAGAAGAAATGGGAATAAGACAAAAAAAAAAAAAAAAAAAAAAAATGAGTAAGCAATTTATTGCAAACAACCATTAAACTTAAATAGGCTGTTCATCAGCTGATCGAAAGTTTAAGACCACTGCCTTTAAAAGCCCAAATCTTGGCAAAAATGTGGATTCAGTGTAATTTTCTGTCAGGTATCCACACTGTCATGACCTCCTGAGGGCAAAGGCAAAAAAGCTTTCTTGTTAATCACCTCAAAAATTCGTTTCGGCATGCTTGATGCTAGTGTTTCCAGGAGGCTAGTGGGAATGTTGTTCCAAGTGGTGAAGATGGCTTCACGGAGGGCATTTACTGTCTAGAACTGGTGTCCATTTTTGTAAACTTCCCTTGCCATCCAACCCCAAATGTTCTCAATTGGATTTAGATCAGGGGAACACGCAGGATGGTTCAAAAGAGTGAAGTTATTTCTCTGGAGGAAATCCTTTGTCAGGCGGGCATTGTGAACTGCAGTGTTGTCCTGTTGAAAAACCCAGTCATTACCACACAGATGATGGCCTTCAGTCATGAGGGATGCCCCCTGCAGTATCTCCATATAGCCAGCTGCCGTTTGACGCCTCTGCACAACCTGAAGCTCCATTGTTCCATTGAAGGAAAAAGCCCCCCAGATCATGATGGCACCCCCTCCACTGTGCCGTGTAGAAAACATCTCAGGTGGGATCTCCTCGTCATGACAGTAACGTTGGAAGCCATCAGGACTGTCAAGGTTAAATTTTTTCTCATCAGATAATACAACTTTCTTCCACCTTTCAATGTCCCATGTTTGGTGCTCTCGTGCAATCTCCAAACGGGCAATTTTGTGCCGTTGAAGGAGACGAGGTCTTTGAAGATGTTTTTTGTTCTTAAAACCCTTCTCTCGCAGATGCCATCTGATGGTTATGGGACTGCAGTTGGCACCAGTGACAAGCTTAATTTAGGCCGAGGATCGTCCCGTGTCTTGACGGACAGCCAATTGGATCCATTAAAATATAGGTGGTGGTTCCACAGAAATTAGTTGCAACATGGCACTCACTATAACTATTTACTGTTTTTATACATACAGCAAGTGGCCAATGCCAGACAGCAAACATATATGCATGGGCAATGCCATCATTCCACTGTGTACAAACTGGGGGTCTAAGAGTCTCAATTTGAACTGCGGAGACCAGGCCAGTGCAAGACACAGTACACAGTGTTCATCATTAAACTAATCTCATTCATCCAACTTTTCACTGTGTAATAATTAATTGGTAACACTTTACAATAAGAGTACAACAATTAACGTATAACATATAAATTAATACCTTAGCATGAACAGCATTAGTACATGATTCTTAGACACATTAGTTAACGGTTAGTTAACAGTTACTTAATGTTTATTACCTGTTACTTAATGTTTATTACGGCATTAACTAACGTTAATTGTTGTACTCTTATTGTAAAGTGTTACCAATTAATTAATAATCAATTAATAACTGATTACCATGCTAATATTGAAATTACATTGAACAGGAACACTGACACAGGAACACTTGTAACTTGTTTGTTTCTAACTTGTAAACTCTAAAAAACTCAAAATTCCAATTGCATCGTATTGAATTATATGATATCAAATAAAAAATGAATGTAATCATATCAAATTACAATTAGTTGTCTTGCAATGAAATTTCATACAAATAGTGAGAACATAACCTCCTAATTAACTCTCAAATTAAGCTATGAACTTATACACTTCACTACAGTCCTTTGAGAGATGTTTGTGGTTAAGGGCTATATAAATAAATGAACATAACTGCTGTAGCCATGTTTGGAATCAGTGTGCCTTGCAATTTCATAACCTCTTGTTTACCGACATCTCTGCTTCACGCAACTGAGGCTGCTACCTCTGCTTTTTCCACGTGGCCACCTTTAATCCATCTTGAGTAACAAGTCTTTGAAGATTTTGCATACTGTACACTCCTATTCCCAGCTATTCTTTCATACAAGTTGAGTACAATATATATGTGTGTTATGAATATTAGTTATGGCAATACAGCATTCCACTCAATGCAGATGCCTCCTTTTCCGATGAATGTTCAGCTTTCCTCTTCATTTCCACAACATGCAGAATACATCAATTCACCCCATTTATGTAATGTTAATCAAGTGGCACCCCCTCATCTGTATCATGCACTGCCACTAGTTCAATCTGCAATCTGTGCGAGTAAATATCACATTATCAGCCACAGTTGTGCCTGCAAGCAATCAGTTGCTCATGTAATTGTTTTCCTGGAAGGAAGATAATAGCACTTTAATTCAATAAACATCCAATCATATGTACATATACTGTGGAAGATTTCTGATTCAATCTCACCTCGTGCTTCCTCTCTGATGCATGGAAGAGATTCTCAGTGTGTTTCTCTCTCTCTCTCTCTGTCTCTCTCTCTCTCTCGTGCACCACAGCACATGCAGCTAATGTTCTTCAGTCAAAGTCAAAGATGATTAATTGTACAGTAAATATAATGCTCAAGTTTCCCACTGACATGTGTAGACTTTGCCAAAGATGATTGGTTAATTTGATTCATTCATAAACAATAGGCAACAGCCAATCTTTGCACTGTGGCATAGATAGTTTGTGTTATGAAAGGGAAGATGTTTATTTGCCTATGTGCGTAATGTAAGATACAGATGATGTAAGGTAAAATAAGCGTGCCAGTCATGAAGAACAATGTTGGAAATGATGCAAACCAAGGAAACCAAGGAATTATCATGTTTTAAAGTGTCATGACATAGTGTAAAACAAGCAAAAAACACCAGGTGGTGGTGGTGGTGGTGGTGGTGGTGGGGGGGGGGGGGGGGGGGGGGGGGGGGGGGGGTTGACAGTTAGTAGTATGTCAGCTCTGAAAGATCACCTCAAATCTCTCTCACTTGTGTAGGTTTTATCATGCAAGAGAAAAAAAACGGTCCACTGATTTTCTCCTCTGCTGCAACACTTCTTGGTAGCCTACTACTCCTTAATCAAATGGGATGAGGAGCTGCAAAGTGAAATGGACAAGACAACTTTGTGCAGAGGACCTAAAGCTGAAGTGAAGCTCATGTTCAATCAAACACCGTCAGATTTATGCTCAAAGTACTCCACTTCTTAAGCAAAAAAGTGAATGAATGAATAATAAAAATAAAAAAACTAAAAGTACATATTGAATGGGCCATGCCACATATTTCTTTCTCACACACACACACACACACACACACATACAGACAAACATGACCACACACAGATGACCTTTATCCTTAGAAAACATTAGACATCCCATCAAAAGGCAACCTAATCTAACCTAACCTAGAGAAACAACTATCCTGTGAAGAGATCCCATTCCTACAGCACCTACAGGTGGTGTTTATGGACTTTATAAATAGCACATAACCAACATAACCCTAGCATCATGTCTAACAGCATGTCTCAGTGAAGGAGGTTTCCGTGAACACTGTGTGTTGAGTGGGACACCTGTTGAAGACATTATCTCCTTCAGGAAGCCACTAGCACAGGAGCCAATATATATAACTTTCTGTGTCCAGCAGATATCATCTCTCTCCAGAAAGTCAGGATCCTAACAACTGGGAATAGAGGGTTGATATTCCCATTGCCAGACCCAATTTTTTAATAAACTGTAATGAATTATCAGTGTGTTTATGTCACAAGGTTGCAAAACAGTTTAAGATGCAGCAGATAATGTCAGATACTTTTGCTGTAAAACACTGAAAACCTGGAGATTAGATTTTTCCATGGCTCTTGCAAAAATATTGTGTCATAGGTCAAGCATGACACAAGTTACTGGTAATCTTTGATGTGGAGAGATAGCTTGTGCAACGGCCTTATGTTTATATGGCGTGTTGCAGTGCATTGTTGTTTACATTGTAGTGATAGGTCTGGCTTATAAAATCTTGTGTCATCTCCAACTTTATGGCTCTCTTCAATGTCAAGTAAAACAGTATAGTCCAAAAAAGGTAGCAACCCATGCAGAGACAAACAGAAGACGATGCAGTCAGCTGCTGGAGACAAGTTGCCAGTAGGGAGCCATTAGCTAGCTAGCAACGGTGCAAAGCAATGCTGTAATATACTTGGCAACGCTAGATCAGTGATGGCGTTGACTGCTGACGCACTGAGAGAAAAGCTTGGCTACTTCTACTGTGCTACTCTGCCCACATGTGCTGGTGTGTTGTGCGTGCATGACAATTGCATCAGCGAGAGAGACAGAAAAAGACAGACACAGGGAGACGGTGAAAATGTGTGAGGGACATTCTGATAGAGTGTGTGTGCATGTGTGTGAGAAGCGGTGCGGAGGTCGTGGTTAGGAGAAGTAAACAAAACGTCTGTGTGAGAAGCTCTAACTACCGGCTACGTGAGGAACTGGCATTTTGCAGAAGAAAGCTATACTTGAGATTTTTCAAAGTGTGCACTGCAAATACACATTATGTCACCACAGCAGCCTTACCAGTGAGCAAGGTTTCACTTGAAAATGACTTCCAGAACACTTTAATCTGTGATTTTTTTTTTTTTTGTTGTTGTTGTTGCCGTAATGGAGAAAAAATGAAAATCATAATGGAAAAAAAAACATATGCCAAAGTGCAAGAAGGGTGATTCAAGTTGAGGGTCTACTCTCAGATTCATCAAGAACAATGCACTCTAATATCAAGGTGCACCCTCAAAAGGGATGTCAACCTACATAATAATGACAACATATCATATGCTGATGTGTTGTCATTACTATAATATAGGTTGACATCCCTATTATGTAGGTTGGCATTCCTCTTTTGATAGTGTGTGTTCGTATTCTTGGCATCAATTCAACTTGATCTCACAGAATATGGGACATGACCACGACTTTCTACAACTCTTTACGTGGTGGTGGCACAAAATGGGGTAAAATTACGTGCCAAAAAACAATGCCAATGCAAAGTCAATTAGGGCGAAATAGGTAACACCACCACAGGTTAAAATTATGTGCCAACACCAACGATCAAAGTCAGATTTAGACACCAAAACTACTTGGTTAAGGTTAGGGAAAGGTTATGGTTGATGTTTGCAAGCGAAGGTAACAGATAACACAGTGGTTTCACCTTGAGCTAGGTTTGAACCTGGACATCTGAGTGAAAGTCGGCAACCTTCTTATGCTGATTTTTTTCACTCTTTATACTATGTGGCCAATTCATGGATCCTAACTGACTTCGCATTGGTGGCTGAATTCATTCAAAGTAGGCAGGAGACTCTGTGATAATCATTGACAGGACATCAAAGTCTAGCAGAAAGCTGGTGATTGTCCAGCTCAGTGACGTGAAGGTCGCATCTTTCCTGTTTGCAGATGATGCAGTCTTTCTGGCTTCACTGAGACTGAGATCTCCGTTGTGCATTGGAGCATTTTGCAGCTGAGAAAGAAATGCAGTGGGGATGAAGGCAAGCACCTCCAAGTCTGAGGTAATGGATCATTCCTAGAAAAAGGTGACCTAACCCATTCAGAGGAGCAGCGAGCAACTGTCACAAGTGGAATTCAGGTCACTCTCTGGGCCTTTTTCATACATAAGGACAGGGGACCTTAACATTCAAGACAGTGACTCCTGGTTGGATACAGCAGCTACACTTTGTGGCATCTGTAGTCGTGAAGAAAGAGCTGAGCCATAAGGCTAAATTGGTCACAAATCCAAAATAGAACCTGAAATAATGAAAATACATACACATGCACCTGAAAAAATAAAGTTTCAGGGAGACACCCCAGACAGTTCGTCAGTCTGTGACAGGGCGCACACACAGACAGACACCCTCACACACACATTCATGTCTATGGGCAATTTAGAGTCTCCAGTTCACGTGAGCTGCTTGTCTTTAGACTGTGGGAGCAAACCAGAGCACCAAGAGGAAACCAGCAGACACACAGGGACAATATGCAAACTCAATTCAAGAAGCATCGGGGCTGGGATTTGAACCAAGGGCCTTTTTGCTATGATGGGACAGTTCTTTTGATTTCAATGTAAGCAATTGTTTGGGTTTTTTGAGTAAGATTACATTGAAATAACAGTATTTTACTTGATTACAATATTTGACTTTTTCCACTATAATTTCACCAGGAGATTTTTCCCCCTTTTTTGTTTTCTTCCTGTGTTATTCTGCTAAAGTTCTGGGCTTCATAAACAATGGATTTTAGATTATTTGAAAGCAGTTAAATTGACAGTCCAGTCCAGTGCTCTCATCAGTGCACTTGATGGATATTGACCTCACCAAATAATGTTTTTGAAAAGTTTATCCAAATGCATGAAGGATTGGTAGCATCGATGGAAAAAATTTAATCTGGTAGTTAGTGATAGTTTGTAAAAAAAAAAAAAAAAAAAAATACTAGCCTTGGGTGACTAGACGTGAAGTTTCCATCACTGGGGTCAGCAAAGCAGCCTGCAGATTCAGTCTGACAGTGAATGAAGGGCTAAACTGAACAGGCCTGGGTCTTTGCTGTGTGCCGTTTGCATCTTCTCCTGTGGTTACATGGGTTTCCTCTGGGCGCTCCAGTTTCCTCCCCCACTCCAGTGACCTGCAGGTCAGGTGAATTGCTGAGTGACCTGCTGACCCATAATTTAGCCCTGTGGTAGACTGGTTGAGGGGCGCTGCCAGGAATTTTGGGCCCCATGAAAAAAAAAAAAAAAAAATTAATTAAAAAAATAAATAAATAATAAAAAAAAAATAATAAAAAAATACATATATATATATATATATATATATATATATATATATATATATATATATATATATATATATATATATACTCAATGATGATTTTATAATTTTATATTAGTTTTTACCTATTTTTTGGGGCCCCTGTCAGGCAAGGACCCTTGGAATTGTCCTAACTTTTCCCCCATATACGGCGCCCCTGGACTGGTGACTTGTCCATTGTGTTTGCCTGCTTTCTCCACAATGCATGGTAGAATGGGCTTCAGCTAGGAAGCTCAGTGTGGCACAGACTTTTTTTTTTTGTTTTAGCAGTTTTTATTTACTATTTGCTTGTTTGTTTGTCAAGAAATCCCATTCACATTTTGCCAGGGAATTTGGGACTTCACGTCAAATGAAATGAAAAGAAATGCTTAATTACTTGTCTGGAAAATCATCATTAAATCAATCATCTTTCTTTTGCAACATAAAGGACTCATGCACTCCCCTGAATATGCAATGTGTGCGTTCATGTAAGTAACAGAAATACATTGAGAATGTGTGTGAGGGACAATGTGAAAATTACAGTACTATGTTTGACTATGGGCTGTTGAGTGTGTGTGTGTGTGTGTGTGTGTGTCTGCTTGTGTACAGTAAATACGTTTGCTTCTGCCATGACAACCATCCACCCTCTGATACACGGGAGGATAAAGGACCTCTGTTCTCTTTCTCTTTTTTTCATTTTTTTCTACACTGAACACACAAACACACATTTCTATCTCTAATTCATCTGTTTCTACTAGAGCACTAGCTCATCGTCACACAAATGGCCACAGCAGGTCCAGTTCCATTCGGCCAAATCACTGTGTCTGTATCATTGTGCTTGAAGTGTGTGTGTGTTTTTGCTGTATTTTTGTTGACGTCCAAATGGCTACGTATCCATGTACCCTCCCTCTTGTTACCTCTCTCTCTCACTCTCTCTCTCACTCTCTCCGTCACACACACCTTCTGTCACACACATACACACATCGACTTAGCTCCAAATCCCTTTCACATCCATGCCCAGACTCGCCGTCTGGCAATTCTGGCAAAATTCAAGTGGGCAGATTGTCATTTGGCCTGCAGGACTCAACTACTCAAACTTCATCAACAAAAAATCCAAGGAGAAAAACATGTCACTCTGGCCACGCTACTACTTGGTGGAGTGGTCTTGGGGAAGTGTAGTGCACAAACAGAGCTAAAAGAAAGCTTTCACCAAAGATTTTACCATCTTTGTCTAAATAGTACCCTAGTTTCTAAAGTCACCTTAGCCTTTGTAGAATAACCTGAACCCTAAAACTAACCCCGGACTAAGAAAAATTGTGCCAATGGCATCTTAATGGTTCGGTGAATATCAAGGGCAATGCAAGTAGTGGGAGAATGGGGTTTGCATGTTTCTGCTAGAACAAAGGTTATAGAAAGTCAGTGTCACCACGATCTAGAGAAAATATCCTTTGGGGAGTATAAATGCACTCAAAGTTGACATTTTGCCCTGAGGATGGCACTAGAGGAAAAGTCATGAGGGCAGCACAGACGGGGTTCATCTTCTGGGGAGCATGAATTGCTCAGCCAAATTTTAATGGAAATTCAGCGATTTACTGAATCGATTTCAAGATACTCGAACTTTGAGCACGTTTTTGCTCCCCAAAGGACACTTCCTATAGATCACATTGACCCTATAGCCTTTTTTCTAGCCCCACCCTCAACTTTATGTTGCGTTAGAATAAATAACGGAATGGACAGATGGACAGATGGATGAATGGACTGACGGACCGACTCAACCATCAGGGGGTCAAATATGCAACCTAAATCATATGCGTGAATTCATGCACCAGTCGGTTCTCTTCTCTTCTCTTCCTGTCGTGGCTACTTATAGTGTGGCAGTGAAATATGTTTCAGTGTCAGCTGAGTCAGAGGAAAACTGCTTTTCAGGTTTTCCTCTTGAAGATAATGTTCAAAGCTTTAGCTTTTTGTTGAAACTAGTCTGTGTGATGGCAAGACACCAAAGCCAGCTGAGACTAGGCCTCTATGGGCCTTTCTGTTTTAATAAAAGTCGCAATCATGCAGTTTGCTTTAGTCATATAATGCTGAATGAGCTCTCTTAATTTACTGTTCAATTTGGTCAGGGATTTTCAGCTGATGGTTATTGCAGGTGGTCCCTGACTGTGCATTCAGTAGTGGAGTTTGAAAGCGATTTTTTTTTTTTTTTTTTTCTACATTTCCATTTATTCTTTTTTTCTGTGAACGATCATTTAGAAAAGTCATGGCGACTTCTGTGAGTGATCATTATAAATAGTGTCCATCCATTCCTTGGTTGACTGTGCTAATGTTGGAATGAGTCATTAAAATCATGTGATCCTGGCCTGCCAATACATACACCAAAAATATTTGCTTAGTGATTGATCTCTAAAAATAGTTAATCAATTATGCTGATGAAAAAGCCTTCCTGCAAGTTTCAGTGAAAAGTAAAAATAAGTAAAAGGGAGATACTGTCTTAGGGGATTTTTTTTAATTGGGCTACTGCTATGTGGTCAGGTCCTGTCCAGCAGTCGTCAGGTTGCTTCTCAGGCAGGATGGTGGTCCCTGGGTCACAATCAGTTGAAGACCCCTGACATACATGTTGGTGTTAATCATGTTACTGCATATGCTCTTTATCACAGTTATGGTCTTTTTTTCTATGCTATCGTGTCTAGTCAAGTTTTATTTTAGTTATATGATTTGAATTGTCCCGTGATGTTTGCATGGCTAAATATGGAAGTTTAATGCATTTTGTTGGTATGTAAGATTATTTAGCAGATGTGACCATCAGAACTTGTGCATTCAATTACAGCAAGCACTCAATGAACACTGAGTCACTGGCGGCGTTTGACTGCAACAAAAATCTCCTTTCTCCAAAAAGCCAGCTCTTCAGGAATTCAGTATAAGAGCATGAGTCTCAGAGCCCTGAACCCTACTCAACCCTCAGCAAATCCCAGACAAAACCTAAAAAATGGAAGCTGATGCCACCCTGGCTAAAGTTGCTCTTGAGTTGGTGTTGGATGTCAGTGTTTCATGAAACACAGTGTCAGAGGAAGGTGAGCTACTGCATTCATCAGAGCTGTTGGTGTTTCACTAAAGCTAAAGAGGTAGATGTGAAGGGGACAGTATTGGAGCTCAGGTACTCAGTTCAAGACTTCCCAGTTGTTGTTTTTTGTTATCTGAGGGAGTCTAGATTCCCAAAGGCATTGACTGTCCTTACAGAAAGAGGGGTTCTTTCAGCCCAAGATCCAACTGGTAAAAGGATTTCCTCACCCTGGGATCAAAGATCATTAAAGTGTTTTCCTTTTCATAATAAGGGGCACACCAGCAGTAAATGAATGACCCATTTTGTACCTACATTACTCTCATTTTAACAAACCGGGGCAAAGTATAAGAGCTGGACTCTCGAAGTTAGACTGCCTGCCTTGAGAGCAGAAAGATGAGGGCTGGATTTGGCCAAGTTACACAGTCCTGGTAGCTGGACTGAAACAGGAACAGCAAACCTGATTTTAACACACACACACACACACACACACAAACACACACACACACACACACACATACACTGTCATTTCATGGTTCTCTAGATAGGAAAATAAGGAAAAAAGCAAAGTTCTAGCTTGGCTAACACCAGCCTCTAGAGTCTGGTAAAGCTCTTTGATCTTGTTGGCTTATTATGCAGATAATGACTGGACCACTGATCTATACTAAAAACAGTAGAGTATATGAAAGATCAGTGTCCAGATCAGACTGTGCCTGTGACATCCAGTAATGGCTAGACATCAACAAACCAGCATTATACTAATGAATCCCAATCCCAGTCGTAGCTTATGGTGTGGCAGGTTGAGCGCGATGCATATTCATTTGATTGGCAGGCAAGGGCCATTGCCAATACAAACATGAGAACCAATCAAAAACACGGCTCAGAATTTGAGTGAATGCTGCCAAACAAATGGAGCCTGGCCAGACTAGTAGAGAAAAGCTCCTCGCAGTCCCACACAGTCGACGTCAGCCAGGCTAGTAAAGACTTTTTCTTGGTCACAGAGGGCTAAAAATGCGATGAGCTTGTCCAGCCAAAGATTAAATTAATAGAAAATGGGTTGGATTTGGGACAAGATGCGTCAGAGTAGCATCCTGTCCAAACGCTGGGTGTGTACATGAAGCAGACTCCCTTCCAAAAACAAGATATTGCTCATAGGCCATTGTGACTTCCAGCAATGCTTACTTTCTTACTCATACGATGCATTGTGCTTCCCCATGTCAGCTCATCTGACATAATGATAATACTCTCTGCATGTTAACGCTGCATATCTGTCAACCCTCCTGGATTTCCCGAGATCCTCCCATATTTAATGGTAGAAGAAGAAAAAGAAGAATGGCAGCACAACCATTCACAGATGAAGAGTTTCTTTTTTTATGGGTGATAAAAAACTGTTAGGTCTACAAAAAGATTGAAACTATATAATTTATTATACTGTTTGGCTATGCAATGGACGCCCTGCTCTCCTAAATGCAGTGAAATGAATTGACCTAAAAACAGAGATAAATACAAATCTCCCTTTTTTCACAGCAGAATGTTGACAGGCAACAAGTACTTTGTTTACTCTACTTTACTCTAAAGCACATGTAGCTGTGGATAAATACATTTATTCTTAACATTTCAGACCTTTGGCACATTTCACTGCACAGTAGCAAACATCAAAGAAGCAAACTCATTACACAAGCAAATTCAAACATTTGTTCTTTTTATTTGGCACAACACAAAAGTGCTTTATGGTAACACTGCCCATGATTAGTTTGGCAAGAAAGCAACCTCATGGTTTTATTGGTCTCATTCATTTTGCTCTGGAATAAAACCTGTCCTTAAAACTGTTTAGAAATGTAAGTCAAACAGTTCTTATTTGTCTTTTCTTTTCTTTTTCTTTTTTACTGCTTGGTAAGGCACAATATGACTGTAAAAAAAAAAAAAAAAAAAAAAAAAGACAATTACATTTTTGTGCAAATGTTTTGGGATTTCAGTTTTCAGTCTGCTTTGGTTTTACTGTCCATTGTTTTCCTGACTGAAAATATGATGTATGACTCTATGAGCTTTAACACTGCATTTCATTATATTTCTTGTTAATTTTGTTTATTTCACTGGCAGATTGTTTGGCCAGTGTCAATGAGTAACACTTTAATGATTATTGGGAACACATTGAAATAAGCTTGCCAGGCCTTGATAGAAATAAAATCACATGTTGCATATATTAAAAAATAAAATCTGAAACTTAGTTGTTCTTTTTTGCAGTGTAGACATATGGGACCCTAGGTGTATTAAATGTATACTAAGGTACATCTTACTACATACAGAAAGCTATAAACCACAGAATGTTCTTATATAAATATGCTGGCTTTCTATCAAAGTACAAAAAACACAGGTTTATCACCTCTCTTGAAATCAATAACTTATCCCTACAAATTGCATTTTTATTGTTATTATTGCAGACAAAACCCCCAGCTCATAATTTCACATTGTTTGGTCAGATATACAAGTAATTGTCAGAACAGTTGAAAGCACAACAATACATTTTTCCATTTTTTCTTATAAAAATGAATGAAAATAAAGAATCTTTGGTAGCTAAGCAAAAATAGAATAAAAAATGTCTATATATAAAAATGCATTGAAATACAATAAGTAACTTACAATAAGTAACAGGTTAACGGCTACAGCAAAGGGCCGACAAGTCGGAGAAATCCAGCTTTGACTTAATAAGGAACTGCGTATAAAAAGGACACTTCTATATTTTATATCACAAAAAGATCATAAATTACTTGAGACCTTCAGAATGCACCTGTCTTTGGACAGCATCCCGACACCTTGATGCAATGCAAAGAGAACCACTGAGGTATTTCATCTCCTTTACCATAAGTCAAGCATCATGCTGGACAACGGGAGAGACATAAAAGTGCATAGGAATTAAACTCATGTCCACTCCTGGTCAATATGAAACACAGGACTTGTTTCATTCCAAAATGTTGCTCCCTTCCAACAAGTGCCCTTATTCACATTCCTGGTTGCAGGTGGTATTTTCCTCCAATCCCAAACATTTATCATGTACTTTTCACAAAAAACATAGGGGATACCATCCCCTTCTTTGACTTTCATATTAGCCCCTCCCCTTGCAAAAAAAAGATTTTCACTTGGTCATTCAACAGACTGACAAGAAAATAAATTGAACACACTCAATTACAGAGTGATATAAGTAGCTACATCATTACCGCTAGAAGGAAGAAAGTGAGCAAGGGCATGTGGAAGGTAAAGTCACAAAAATCTTTGGATTGGAACATGTCCAAGATGTCCACTTGGTGGTTATCATTCATCTTGGTAGAAAGTAATACATTAACAACAATAGTGTTCAAACCTTTTGAAACATACACTCATCATTCATATTTTAAAAAAAGAAAAACAAGGTCATTGTTTCTGTAGAAACAAAACAGTCACAGCAGCAATGATACACCGTCTCTCTTCTGGTCACATGACTTCACCTGGTCACCTGATCCGGTGGAGAGGACATCTCCCCATCAAGTGATCAGTTTGAGATTCTTCACTTTGTAAACGTTGAGAGAAATACTGCATTCACGTCATTTGGGAATAATCATCGTAATGACTTGAAGGTTCAAAGAAATGGAAGTGTTTACATATTCAAACACATCTGCAGCCATCATATGCCATAATTGACAGTTTCTATTGATGTTGGTTGCTCATGATATCCTCAGCCTTTTCACACTTAACACAAAGTGAGTGATACACTTAAGTTTATGCTTAGATGCAGAAAACCAAGCATTACAATGTCAACCACAAAACAAAAAATCCAGCAAGTAGTTATGCCCTGCCAAGGAAATTAAACGTCATAGTTTGGATTCTTACCCGTATGGTGGTATTTGCTGTCGTATGTGAGTGTAGTACATCCACCAAGTTTGGTTCATTGCTTTGGTTTCATTTGGTTCACTGTCACAAGGACAAGAGCTTCACAGTGTGTATACAGCTCTAAAATGAATGAAATAGATAGAGACTGGAAAATGGCGTGATTTTGAGCAGCGACCGAATTTTTTTTTTAAAGGACATTTTTAGTAGTTTCACTTTCAATGCTCTTTCCAGTCCCTATATTGAACTTATGGAGATGATATTTTTGCAGGACAGCAGAAAACAGTTGTGACATTTTGGAAACCAGGGGAGCGGACAGAGTGTTGTGAAAGTGTTCTTTTCATTTTGGAGCAGTACACTCCCAGTGGAGGGAGGGAACAATTTAATGGACCAAACTTGGTGGATATATTACACGAGCATACAGCAGCAAATACAGGTTTATGGGTGAGAATCCATACTATCACTTAAAGAGTGACTTCTGCGATGGAAATTCCTTCCATTTGCTCATTTTATTTGAAATAAATATTCCCTACTCTTAACATCAGGTATTTCCTCATTGGCGGCGTCAGAATTCAGGTAGTCACAGAAATCCAGGTCTATCACCAAACCTCAATTTCCAAAGCAGTGTTCACCACCTGAAAGCTGACCAGTATTTTCAAGGTGGAGGCTTATGTCTTTCCCGTACGACATGAGTGCAGCACAAGAAAGAGAGTAGCTCTCCATTTTCTGGCCCTTTCTACACCACGTCACCCTTTCTAAATGGACACTATTGCGCTCCCTAAAACAGATTTAACAACACTGGATAGGTGTACAGCAAAGCTTTCCCCAGAAAAAAAGGCCTTTTGACTAATATTAGGCCATGTGACATTAAAAAACAACACTGAGCCAATACAAGATAAATTCTTGTGGGCTGGGTTCTGGGTTCTTTTCAAGGCAGGGTGAAGAATCCCCCTTATTCACAAGATCCACACAGAATGCACGGATGCTTGTGACGATATGCAAAAGCTCAGATGTGGTTTTGACTCAAATCCACATCTTTTTTTCTTTCTCTGTGAGAAGGCAAACACTGTTGTATCATGGGATACTTGTATCATGATGTACTTGCCACCATATAGAAACACATCCTTATGCCACAGAGAAGGCATGCACAAACACATGTGTTTGGGAAGGGCAGCTGGGAGTTTTGGTCTCACTAAATGTCACAGTTTCCACTTGGATCTACGTTGCGGTGGTCTTTCTGCCTCCCTCATTTCATTCATTAGGTGGGGACAACATACAGATTGGAGTGTTAGCTATACAAACAGTTACTGGATGCATAGCTGCTCTTGAGGCAGGAATAATCTCATGAGTTGATTTGAACCCCAGCGGGCCACAGCCACACCTACAGTTTTTCTGGCCAAGACAGTCTGAAGCCCAGTGAAAAAGACAAGAGAAAGAGGTAGCTAATATTATTATGCCTAGCACTCCTGCTACTAATTGCAATAAATGCAATCTAGCCATACTAAGTTGTCTAAGTTAGCTAGTTAGCCTACAGTAGTTGATTTCCAACAAGTCATACTAGCCTATAATAATTCTAGATAAGCTAATTAGCTAGCCTGAAAAGGTTCCTTGATCATGAATGCCATTGTCATGAATGGAGGAAAAAACAAGTCATTATCATCAATATTTTTTAATTGATATTTTGATCAAAGTTCTGTCTTTGCCATTCAAGTTTTTCAGTTAGCTGACGTGCACTCTGAAAACCTGTTGTTCTTTGGCTCCGCCCACTGGGGTTTGTCTCAACCAATAAGATCATTTCTGCTTCCAAAGCAGCTCCGCCTCAGAAAGATGTTGGTATAACTACGACAGGGTGTGAGTGAAAGCAACCTACAAAGAGAGTTCAGTGGTAAATGGTAACTACTGTCTGTGTGTCATACATCCAGCACCATATCATAGTGTGTTTCCTTTTTCCTCTTCCCACACTTATTTATGAGGACTGTATACAATGTCAGAAGCATGACCCAGTAACTGGCGTATACAATTGCCCCTATGATCAGAACAATCTTCTCAGATTCAGGAAAAGGTTTTCTAGTCTCCTGGATTATTGTGTAAATAATCCCAACGAAGAGGATGGTGAACCAAACCGATATGGGAACCAGGCCGATGAAGTTCACCACGATCGTTTTCCTCCCCGAGGTCCCCCATCCAGCTTTATTGATCGTTGCTATTGCAAACATTTTGGCTGGCAACAGGCTTGACATGTACAATACAGAATAGAATGACATGAACACCATAACAATGTTGCCTCGGAGGCAGCTGGCGAATGACGACTTGATCAAAGCCACTGCCTGGACGATAAGGAGGAATAACAGAATATTCCAGAGCCTTCCTTGGTAGAAAAGCTGTATTGCAGTGGCGATGAGGAAAAATGGGAAGAACCCTGTGATTACGGCCTCATAGGTCATCCACAAATGGTGCTTGTGGAACCACATGGAGTTGTAGAGCCACTCTCTAAAATACGACTTACTCCACCGAGTCTGCTGGTTAAGCCAGCGCAGGTATGTGATCGGTGTCTCAGTGAGGCATTTTGATCGTGCCGTGTATTTGGTTGCATACCCGAGGCTGAGGACCCTGTTTGTGAGATGGCGATCATCCCCAAAACTGCAGTGGGATCCCATGAAGGTCTGGTTGTACCAGTCCTCAAGGAACTCATGCAGGAGGGAGTTCCGGTACATTCCCAAGGGCCCACTGATGCACTGGACACAACCGAAATAGGACTGGCACGCCCGCTCAATGTTGAAGGCCATCCAGTACCGTACACTGCTCAGGAAGGAGATCCATGACTCATACTTATTTAGGATCTATGGAGAGAACGACAAATGAGAAACAGCAAGGATTAAATGAAAAGAAATGGTTGAAATTGGAGGATATGATGGCAAGATTAAAAAACTCAAGCAAGACAGACTGGAACTTCAATTTTACAACTGTACCTGTACATCTCCTCCAACGCCTCCCACCATGGGGTCTTCTTCTAGAACCTTCACCATCTCCACGGATGATGCCGGGTCCAGCATGGTGTCAGAGTCACACACCTGAGTGAAACACACAAAACACACAGCGTTACTTAAGTTTTATGACTGAGCATCACAGTTAACAGGGCATGTAGTTAAGTCACACAACTTTGAAAGTGTGGAGATTGTGGAGGTGTATTCTGATGCATCTTATGACAATGTCTCCGTTTCTTCTTGTTCATGTTGTTGCACCATTAAATTGAATCTGGAAGTCACCAGTTCTCATGGATAATGATTGATGGTCAGCTCCTGATTATTGACCCTCTCATCATACAGTTTCTGCTGGCTATGTCAGTATGCCAAAACAACAGAAGAAATTGTGCACCATGCATTTAAGTGTTTCCTGTAATCTATAGCATCCTGGGTATCGTGATTTATTTATTTACTTATTTGTATGTGCATATAAATGCAAGTGGGATTTGAGCAACTAGATCCTGCAAATCAGCAGTACCTCTTAGATGCATCCCTTTGTGCCAAATGTTGAAGGGAAGCTGTCATGTGCATTGTGTTTTATTAAGATATTGTGAGTGAGGACTGATAAATTGCAACACACAAGGCTTATCAATTGCTTCCTCCCTTGTTTATCGCTTCCTTTTTCTCCAACTGTTATTTTTTTTTTTTGTTTGTTTTCTCTTTCTTACTTTGTTTAGCTCTCTTGTTTTGGGGTATTCGGTAAGTATCAGTATTTATATCTAACAGAATCAGAAGTTAAAACCATTGTAGAGCCCATGTGCTAATGACAGTCAGAACACATCTGTTACAAGATACACAGTTTGGAGATAACAACGAAAAAGGCATGGCCTGGCCCTTTAATGTTGAAGATTACAGCCTTGAATACTGGCAGCATCACAGTTCCTTGTTTTGAAATCTCTCTTAAAGGGGTGGGTTCTGGCACTCTGTAGTCTGTTGCAGGTTTTGGACAGCATCATGGTAGAGAGGGAGTTTTTACTCTCACAGGCAATCACCTTCTTTCAAATGCACAGCTGTTTACAACTATCAAGTGCTATCATGTTAATGAGGCTGATTTTTGTGTACTTTTAACCCATCACTCAAGGCATCCTGTCTTAACACCAATAGGTAAAAATTACAGAACAATGCAACTTGATAGCACTTGATAGAAAGTTTTGACTAAGCGCTGCCAATATCTTCAGAACCTTATCAAAACAGGTTCCTGTGAATGTAATCTGTATTAATAATATTATCATTCTTGTTTCTATTTGTTCCTGTTCTGCTCACGCCTGCAGACACTGACCTACAAAACTGTGCACGGCCCCTAGAACTCAGATGTATCCCAGGCCCGCTAGTTTGTTATGTCACAAATCCCACAGCTAGTCCCGTCAGTTGATGGGGTGCTGCTTATCAGTTGCTGGTCACTGTCAGTGTATTCAGAGCTTTCCAAAACCAGTGTTTTATTGTTCATAAAACAACAGAACCCACTTGAAATACCTGCTTCAAATGAACAATATTAGTTTAACTAAGAGATTTGATGAAAAATAAAAGTTTTCATGGTTAGATTATCAAATATGGTACAATGTTCACAAAACTGCGCTTGTACTGTAATCCTCAACAAACGCAGGGCAGGAGTTCACATCCTGTGAACAGAGCTCTGGTTACGAGCTGGTGTATAAGCAGGCAGAAAGTTGGCCGGAGACTATTTGCATATTCATAGACGTACACATTTTTAATGAAGGCAAGATTTAGAGTTACATGTAGGTCATTTTAAAGCATTAAGCGATGTTTTTTCATGGAAAAACTTCTAAATATGTCATACTGATGATCAGAGATTATTTGTAGGAGTATAACAAATGGCCAGGACTTTAAATGTTATATCTCAAACATTTTGAGTACATAAGAGCAGCTTCAATTTAATCAATTTAGTCAATGAGAAAGCTTTGTCTCTTGATCACACTGGAGCATTGTCACTCTGGATTCCCGGTGGACAAAAGTTGTCCAAGAGTTGTGTTTTGAATAATTACCATTATAAACAGACCAGTCCAAGATGAAAACGTGAGTCAACTGGCAGTCAACTGGCCTAGGTTGTTACACCAACAAAGACCAGTGATGTGAATTCATGAGCACTGCACTGCTGCATCATTGGAAGGATGGAAGGATTACATTTTATGAACCATGGCACGGACTACCATTGACAAGAAGCTGTTTTTTTTTGTTTTTTTTTAATGGTATTGCAAAGAAATGCCACTGGTATATGCTTGGAACATAAATTGTATCCAGGCAGTTGCAGTGAGCATGCAGAGTCAGGTACCAACCAAATCTTCAGTGTTGTATGATGTTCTATGAGCATACCAAGGAGATGTCAAGGCAAATTACAGTCACAAAACCACCAAGGTGGGAGAACAGTCTCCTGAGCAATGACTGTCAATCAACAAGGGGTTGACCGTAGCCTGACCTCAGACTGAAGTAATCCATGAAGAAGACCACATGCTGGGTATGACACCGAGAATTTCTTGTTTCCTGAAATAATCATACAGCTCTGCTCCTTGTAATTGGATGGTGTAGCAGTAGTGGGCAGGTTAAAGAAGCAGACTCGTGATCAAAAGGTCGCTGGTTTGAGTTACACTGGCTGGGAAAATCTCAGCAGGAGGGGTGAATGAATACCACCCCAACTCAGAGGAGATTTAGAGAGAGAGAGGTCAGTTTTTGCTCCCAGATGTGTGAATACAGGTGAGGACATTTTGGGTTGGCTCTGTGTGATAAAGGAACTAAAAGCAGAGTGAAGTGTGTTGTTGTGTACATTTTAATGCTTATTGTTTAGGTATTAATTCAACTGAATTAATACTGAAACAAAAGACTCAAACCAAGCTAACAAATCACACACTGTTTTCCTACTAGATGAAACTAAGTTGGTGCAGCAATTGAACACATAGATTTTGTCTTTCAAAAGGAGAATCTTTCTTTTTGACCCAATTTCCCCTTGCCTTTTTGA